>NC_083467.1:6273874-6368874 GCF_030014155.1 Tachysurus vachellii
TAGGTCATGGGTCGTGAACAGCGCAATAGTGTGTCTTCTCCTTTTTTATTAGATTCCTTTCGCGTTAGCCAAAAATTAAGAATGGGAACATGCTCTTTGGTATCAGCTCTTTGGTCTGAATGGGTTACCATGAATCAGCATGAGCCAGACAGCACTGAGTCACCCACTGGGATTTAACAGCATGATATCATAAAGCCAAGCCATTGTACCAAGCATTTCCTGGATTCACTCTCTGCTACACAACAGAACGAACAAACATCAACACAGTCTGTTCGGTGCTGTGGTTCCATTGTACGTCCATGTTCTTTCTCTGCATTTCCTCATGTGGCTGAGAACTCAGCTGTACACTACAGTAGAGTATACAGTAAGATCCCAGCTGATCCCGATCTCTCTCTCTCTCTCTCTCTCTCTCTCTCTCTCTCTCTCTCTCTTTTTAAAAGACCCAACCAGATTCGATCAGTCCAACCCCGACAGCTGACAGTAATTAGAGTCTGGCATGAGGCAGCAGACTCTTTCATGAACAAGGCTAAACCAGGTCTTCTTTGAAGTGGGGCAACTTCGCTTGCATACTCGTGTTGTTTTTTCGACAAGCATGTTGCTAGCATACTCGACTTTTTGCACAAGCTTGCAATTTTGTGACAACATGAAAATGTCTCCAACCTGCAAAAACAGCTCAGTAAACAAACAGCTACACCAAAAGTGTGAACGGCTTCAGATTTGAAAATCCGTTAAGTTAAAGAAAATCCATTAAGTTCCAGAGACGCAGCATAGATTGTACTCGATCATAATTCCTGCAGTTTGTACTGTCATTTCAGCAGTGTGAAATTACCTCCACAATCTGCTTTGTAAGGGACACCGAGACCTCACCCACAACGGCTGATTGAAAGCTGTTTACCAAACATCAGTTGCTACGAAATTTGGCAGTTGCCGTATAATTTATTTTCTCTGCTAGATGTAGATCAAAGTAGGTGTCAAATTGGCAGTCTGTAGGTTGTCTTGCAATGAGGTTTCCTAAATGAGAAACCAAGATAATTAGCATTTACATGGCAGAATGGTCAAAAAAAAACAATCATTAGAAGTGTTGCAGGTGAGCAAGACTTGGCTTTGAAACGTGGTGGGTGTTTTGTTTTTTTTTTAAACAAAAAGTATAGAAATTATTTCATGGATTCAGCAACTATTAATGTGTTTTTAATCCCTTAATATTAAAACACCAGAGCAGTTCTCTGATAGAAACACAGCCTTCATTGGTTTGTCTAAGATTCTTCCATGGTCTGACTCACAAGGCAGCTGAGTGACTCTGTGTAATGTCATATGTGTGTATATATATAGGACTGTTTATGAGTGTGCACGTTATTGACTGGATATGCCTTGCATATTTACTCAATTGATTGACAGCTGTGAAAATCCATACCTTTGCAGAAGAAGTTGAAGAGTCGTTACCATTTACAGTTTGCATTAACACGTCCAGATCCATAAGCTCTGGGGTTTAAAAAGAATTTTTCAAGGGTTGGATATCCTATCACCCAGCTGCTCCAGCCCTCATTGCCAGAGACACTTCTGTGTTGTCCTCTGATGAATACAGTGCTGAGAGTCCTTCAGGAAGCGCTAATGACAACTACCTTCATCCTCCTGACTCTGACCTCCTTCTGCTGACCATCTAATTATCCCCTTGTCTATCGGGGCACTGATGGATGCGGCCTTGTTGTCAGAGAGATCAAGAGATTTTCAGGGTCTCCATGTGAAATAGGGGCGTTTGGTCGAGAGGTGAGGTGGGGGTTGGTGGCCACTTCTCTGACTGCTTTTCAAGTGTCTGTTAACCCACACAAAGGAGGAGCAGTGACGGGACGGAGTGAGAAAGGTGAGTAAGACAGAGAATTTTGAATGCATCTTTATGCATGAGGCCTAGCGTCCCCTCAGCCTGATGGAGAGGCAGCTTAACTACTCAAGTGTTTGATTAACAGTCAGTGAGGAACCAGCCATTGTTCTCTAAGTGCACATAGTGTTTAATACACGCAGAAACAAATGCACTCAGACTGACTGACAGTTTGATGGTATATTTTGTCTCGATTTAAAAGAGGACAAAACTCAAGCCGATTTAAACTTTTCCAGTTTATTCAACCATGTATTCCAGGCTAGTATGTTTAGCATAGACTGGAAGCGAGTTGGAGATGAGTAATATATAATGATATTTTTGGTATTCCTAACCAGCTATAAGTAGCACGGCAGAATGTCAAAACAGTTGAAGAAAGAGGGAGTGAAGAAAGAGAGGGAAGGGAGTCATGTGAAGAAGCGAAGGGCATCTCAGCATGGAGGAGAGAGCTTATGTTTATTCAACTGCTTCTGTGCTTGGGAGGGGTAGAAGAGCCTCCCACACTGTTCTTCGTTTCGCTCTCCGGTCGACCTGCTGGAAATTCCCTCCTCACATCCCGCTCTTTTAAAGCCATCTTCCAGACACACATGTGACGGACTTGGAGCTGCTTTCAGATTCACTCTTGCTCATTTTCCACAGCTGGGTATGACTGAGAATGGGGGTGTTACTTTACACCCTGAAAGAAAAGGGAGAACTTTTGGTTTTGTTTGTGATACTCCTTGTTTCCCGAGCACATAAAATCTTCTTTTACTCACAAAAGCTTCTTTTGCTTTCTAAATCAAGATATTCCTCAGAGATGAGAACACAAAACATGGTTAACTGAATATGACCTTGAAGAAAGAAGGCCCGGAGGCCTTTTTGTGTGTGTGTGTGTGTGTGTGTGTGTGTGTGTGTATATACATACACCAGGGCAGGGCTGCAGATGTGTTTGTTTTGGTAGCAGTGAGTTACAGTGAGGAGGCATCAGACACAACACTAGCTGTACGTTCAAACAAAACACTCGGGGACGACAGGTACTTTCCATCAAGGAGAGAATCACCTACAGGGTTTCTTCTGTGTCCTGAAATAAACCCAGAAAGTGAAAGAAAAACCAAACCACAGAACAAAACACAGGCTCTGTGAATATGTAACTTGGATTCATGGCCTGGAATTAATACCTTGGGGTAGTTTTTGATTCTGAAACAAGTGAGATCGTTGTTGTTTTGGGACATTAGACAAAATCATGCGACTATTCGGACATTCTTTTTCTCAGAAAACAATTTAAGAGCTGCAGTGTGATGATTTGCTTGTACTGGTGTGTGTGTGTGTGTGTGTGTGTGTGGCGGGGGGGGTATTGGTGGTATTTGCATATGCTCTGTGTCCAGTGACTACATGACCTGGCTGCTGTCCAGAATCCCATTGTGTTGCTCCTGGCCTGCTCAATTCCACTGATTTCTCTCTCTCACTTATTCCAAGCTGCTGCTGCAGGCAAGGTTGGCATGCATTGCCCCATGCAGCGCTTCCTGCCTAACTATAACATGTCTGCCCACTAAAGAGATGGAGAGAAAATAAAAAGGGCAGATGCCCCCTTGGCACTCAATCCCTTCTCTCTCTAGTGGAGCAGACTGATGTACACACTATGCTTTGTGCTCTCGTGAGCAGAAAATGCTCTGTAGAGATTTCAAAAACAGTGTGCCAGAGAGATGACTTTGAGCACAGTTTTGCAGTGGGACTTCCCCATGCAAAGCAGATCTGAAGATGCCATTCACAGCAAATTTCACATGTGGTTTCGCTGTTAGGTTTGTGGCAGTAAAAGTTCTACATTGCATATAATGCTTTCTAGTAGTCAGGAAATGAAACCTTACATTGGTTCTTCTACTATAAATCCCTACAACTCTTTTCATCATTGTTCTGGTTAAAACTCCAAGCGTTGACCACACGGGTGCTTTTCTGGGGGTTTTTTTTGTATTCCAAGGTTCATGCCAGGTGGCATAATGCATGCCTAATATAGTCCTGGCTATGGATTCACTAGTGCTGCTGTCTTCCCTCAAAGTGTCTGTATGCCGCTCTGCTGTGAGACCCACCTGTTCCCCTCTGCTGGCATGATCTAGTTTTTCAGTGAAAAAGACAAACGAGGGCTTCTGTATCCTCCACCGTGACCTCACATTCAAATTAAAGAGCAGCCACATGCCAGCGGATTTGACATTAACATCCCCCAGACAGGCTATAAAAATATGCAGTACAAAAAGAAAAGAAAGGTACTTAAGCAAAACCATAAAAATTGATGAAAGGCCCTTTAGTTTGTCTCCCATATAACAAATTGCAAGTTCTTTTCATGCTTAAAATGATCACAAATAACATTTAGATATTTAAAAATTGAAGAGAAGCCAAATGTTTGGGTTGCAGAGCTGCAGGCTATACTAGTAACCCCCCACCCTCCTCTTATAATTCTGCTATGATGTCAGCATCGATTCTCCTGAATATTCGGGAACCAATAAGGGTTTTTTTTTTGAGCGAGTGGGGCTTGTATGTTGTACTCAGCCATTAGGGCTTGTGTATGGCACCGTTAAGTGGGCCACATGCAGAGTGTTGTCGACCTTGGGAATTCGTCCTTCTCGCTAAGACTTTCAGCCTCTCCTCTTGTTTTGCACAGCCACGCCAAGACCTATTTTTCAAGGGAGGGGAAAAAAAAGCACCCCATTCAAATTGTTGTCACATTTACATGCAAGAAGGGTGATAGAAACTGATTTGGGATTCATTTGCAAGAGCGTTTGCGGGTGCGTTAGTGAGATTCTTTTAGCACTCTCTACTTCAGTCACCTGGCTGAGAGATGTATGATGATGTTCACACCATCTGGTGGAGTTGCTTTAGAAACAGGACGAAGAAGTAATTATGATCTGGAAGGTACAGCCGGCGCATTGGTGGCGGGGCATGGAGTGCAAAGTCTGTCTCCTCTAAAAGGGAGCCTGCACCAGTGCATAGCTATGTGGGTCGCCAGCTATTTTAATCTGCTATGTTGCTGGGAATACCTGAGGGATTGGCCAGGCGCTGTCGGAATGGGGGCTGTGTGTGTGTGTGTGTGTGTGTGTGTGTGTGTGTGTGTGTGTGTGTAAATTGCTTGTGTAGCCGAGAAAGGGTGTGTGTGTGTGTGTGTGTGTGTGTGTGTGTGTGTGTGTGTAAGAGACTGCTGAACGTTGATGGACCAGTATCGAGTGTTTATCCCTCTGTCACATTCATGTAGCAAGTAGTGTGTGCTTTTAGCCAGAGAGTGCTGCTCTATGCAAGGCCTGTAGTGTCTAACAGACTTTGTTCCTTTCAGATCACACACACACACACACACACACACGTCTCATCTGAATGCTTCCTCTATAGCTTTTCACAGACAGGTCAACAGCTTAATTCTTCACGGACAGTGGAAGTGACTCATCTTCGCTCTTATTCAGTATTTCGAATGAGATCACCAAATAACTCTAAGTGCTAAGTGTTGCCCTGCACTACCATACTGTAGATTCCTGGAAAAAGGATGAAGTAATCCCTCTGACTAGTTCTACTTTTGACTAATCTTCCCAGCAACCATGCCGTCATCATATTTTCTGTGACCTTGTGGTAGACCAATGCAGGCGTGCAGACGGGAGTAAGGAGTATAATGAGTGCAGCACGTACACAAACGTGGGCCCCCCCTGCAGTGCAGACAGGTGTGATGGCAGCAGGGGTACCTGCTGAACCAGCCTGCCCTGACGTGGAGCACGGTGGCTTCAAAAAGCTCAGCTCCCAGTCTGGCGTTATTTATACACTAAACAGGTTGGGGCACCTCGGGTAAGCACACTGACGCCGGAGGGGCAAAAACTGGAGCTCCACATGGTCAACCATAGAGACACTGCTGACTCCCCTGGCCTACCTTCACAGTTCACTTTTGGCAAAGGCTCTCCCTTTTTTGTGGCTTCCATTGTAGTCAGGAATTAATGGACTGCAAAGGCATTCATCAAGTCCCAGTTAGGTTTCCTTTTTATGTCTCTGTAGCAGTTGTGTCAGACGCTGTAATTGGGTTCAAAGTACCATCACTGTAAAAGGCTGCGTGGGAGTGAGTCAGAAGAGGGCGGGGCCCTTGCCGTCTCAGGTGACCTCACTCTCGGCCTAACTACTCTGGAAGGGGGGAGGGGGTGGGGTGGGGTAGAGGGTTGTGGGCGGAGAGATGAGGTCATCCTTTGAGTCTGCATGAGGGATTTGTATAGGCAGCTTTGTGTATTCGAGCGTTTGCATGAGTGATGGATACTGAGGAAGAGTGGAAAAAAAGACAAGCACTTTTCAAGATTTCCTTCTCTTTCTTCGTGGTGAAGATATAAGAGTAGATATGTTCAAGATAAATAATAACTACACACGTTTGTGTTTGCGTGTCCGCGGGAGCGTGTTTTTATACGGACAGCAGATTGTGAAGCCAGCGACGGCGAAATACAATGGGTTCATTCACACTCGAGACAGTGCTCAAAAAGGTGGCATCACAGCTATGCATGTCTGTAATCTTTAGTTGTGGATTGTGGTTCTCTAGAGGAGATTTTGTGTGTCATCTTATGATAGCCGACCCATCCCACCCCACCCCACCCCCTTCACCAGACACACACACACCCTGTCTCAGTGTCGACCGGCTGAGTGGCAGGCATTTTGTCTGGTGTTTAGGAGATGAGATATCAGAAGAGGAAAGGACACTGTGCACAGATTGAGATATCACAACAAAGCTGTGGCGCTTCGTTCTGTATTTCAAGCACGTAACTGGAGAAGTAGAAACAGACCAGAGGAGGTATTTCTAAAGCAGCTATCTTCATTTGAGATGGCGCTGATACATGTGTTTTGTTTTTGTTTTTGTTTTTTCCCCAAAATGCTTTTAAAGCCGAGTTATTGCTGCTAGTTCACGTTTACTCTCTCATACTTGTGTCTAACATTCAGTCTGCTTTAAAATTACAAATTGATTACTTTCTCTTATTTAATAGTCGAAGCAGCCTGTGAAATGGCCCTCAAGATTTGGTTTTATACGGCAGAATTTTCAGTATTTATGATAAAACAACAGCCTTATTGCTCTTGATAATATTTCATCAGAACACCTCAATTGGTTTTCCAATGCCTTAAATTATCTCAAAGTGCCCATGTTTACCCATTCTTTGACATAATCACTGGGGGAAAATAAGAGCACAGGAACAAGCAAAGGAGTTTGTTGTCCCATAAAACACGAGCTGAGCTCACTTGGTGTAATTACCATTCTGCAAGATAATTATAAAGAGGACAGAGTCAGGGATGAAAAAGTCATTTACGTGCTCCTTAGTGAGCAACGGCAATTAACTGGGTTGCTTAACCTGGTGCTGAAAAATTGGGTTGGGCCGGGATCTTGTGCAGTTATCACACAAAACAGAACCCACCAGGCCTCCTGTATCTCTCAGAGGTGAGCTTCTAAAAGGGGGTTCATGCGAGTTGTTAAATTTTTTAAGCGGCTTTGCAAAATCAACATTCCTCATTTTGTTTTGGAGCCTTTCAAGCATGAAAAATCCCTATAGCACAAAAGCTTTTCAGCAGCCCTACTATAAGATTGGTTGAGGGCCTGAATATGGGAGCGACGAGGGGGGGATTTTTGTTATCTTAACTGCCTTTGTCCATCACTGCTGGCTAATGTAGACTTTTAATTTTTATTGGTTATAGCCATCTACACTCTCTGGCAAACCCTCTTCACATCTTAAGCAACACTTTCACAATGGTTCACAGTGATGCTACTCTGGAATGCACCAAGCAAGGTCTTTTTGTGCATTTGTTCTTATCTGTAGAATAGCAATCAGGGCGTGAGGCAAGGAAGTATGGCATAACTTGTGCCAACTTCTTAGCAGCAAGTCATCCGAGGTATCTGGAGCGATTATAGGCCTGTACGATATCCAAAATCTTTGTGCTACACAGAGTCACTGTCTTTTTTATTTAGATAAAACAGGAAACCTCCTCAGATACATGGAATGTGTTTCCTCTCTATTAGGCCCTCCTCGTCACTGCTGTCGCACTCTCTGTTTGTGACATTCTGTAGTCGGGAACAAAGGACTGTGTAGAATTTATTTTACCGAAATAAAATAATATTGTGCAAATGCAAAAAGCCTTGATTGTTGTTTATTACTGTTGATTAGAAAGTATCTATAAAGTTTAGGAAGTTTGTTCATTTGGTGCAGATGTTGTGAGATCCAGCCCCAAACCTCCAATGCCCTCAAGGTTGCATGACTCACAGACTATTGTGCTTGCCTTCAGCAAGGAAAAGGAAGCAGGAATTCCTGACTGACCAGCCCCACAGCATGGATGGTGTAACAGGGGCTTCTTCCAGAGCTTAAAGGCAATAAGGTGAAAGGGGACTGGCAAGAGCACGGTGAACTGACATCTGAAGTATCTAAACTAGCGTCGCTGTGACATAACTCTGAATAAGGGAAGTCTACACACCAGTCCTCATGCTCGGGTTATTTTAGCCGTGTGGTTTCCCGCACGTAAAGCAGTAGGTTGAAAGTGCAGAGGTATCTTTTGGACAGCAGCCCAGAAAAGGTAAAAAGAGAGAGCTCAGAGCTGTTGTCTTTCATATAAGTGTTAGTAAATGGATGTAGCGGATTTCTTGCGGTAATGCTTACCACCGCCACCACCCCACCCCCCGAAAAATAGATAGCTCACTCGAACGAAGTGCTCATAGATTCACGATTGATCCAGCCAACTGACACAGGATGCTTTAATATAGCTTCTGCAGCTGAAACTCTCTCCTTCAAAGAACTTAGCCTGATAGTCAGATGACTTGCCTGTGCCCGTGTGCATGTAATACAAGCTCTCCATACACACAATACCCAAAGGACTATGCATCTTGAGACAAAAAAGCCCCAGAGTCAGCCCCCGCCTCCAGCTCTCTCTTTGTTGCCCATCTCCTTTTGTCTCGCCACACTCTCTCCTCTTGTTCTCTTTTGTCTTCTGGTGTTGTACCACCCCCCCACCACCCCCACCCCACCCGAGCACTGATCTCTTTGCAGTGAGTAATGAAGATTATCTTACACAATGGGAACCCCCCCCCCATGCTTGCATACTTTCTCTCACACACAAAACACACAGATATAAACACACCAGTATCCCTCGCTTAGTCTCCAGAATCTCATAACAAGCTGTTAACCCCACTTAAAAGTGCCCCCTTTCAATCGGCTTGCAATAGGAATAATCCTGCTTGAGCGATGTAATGTAAATCGCTGTATCCTGATTAGATTACCCCAGTACCACCAGCCAGCGTCCATTAGCCGACCCATCCACAGATAAACAGCAGCTCGTCCCCCAAATCCAGTTAAAGGAAGACAGGGACCCATTCTTTGGGGCTAAGTCTGCTTAGAATAAATGCTGTCTCTCTGGCTTTGTTGGCATGATTGTCCTATATTTGGCATCTTGGCACAAATCTTCATATTCTCATACCTTCTCAGTGTGTCTTCAGCTGTTATGAATCTTTCATCATTGTTTAATAGAGCTGGTATTTATAGATCATACATGGTACAAGAACTCAAAGATATTTGCCTTTATAATCACTTTTAATTCTCAATTCTACAGCAGTGATTTTCTTACTAGCAACTTCCATTCACAAGGCATTATGCTAATTCTCTGCTGTGCCTTGCTACCCAAAAAATGTAATCTGGTCACAAGCACTAACTGGTTCAAGGTTAAATGGTTTCTAAGAAACAATTCAGTGTTTTTTTTTTTTTCTTTCTTTTCTTCTTTTTCTGAATGACGTTTATTCACCAGTTGAAGCATTTATCTGTAAAACCACTATTCTATCACAATGAATAAAGAGTAATTACTAGTTTCCTAAAAACAAGTTCCTTTCTTGTCCTTGCGTCCCCCCTCCCCTGCTTGAGTAAAGTGAGTTTGACTGGATGTTAATGGGACCTGTGTTGGTTAGGGACCTGATCAAGGGGACATTGTTTCTTAGACAAACATTTGCTGATAAAACCAAATCAGTGCAGGGTTCCTTCTTTCACAGACTTTTTCCGTCTCCTTTCACACGTTTGCCACCATTTTGCGAGCTAAATCGGTGTTTGTAGAATTCAGTAAAACAGTATTTGGTGGCCACACAAGCGTATTTATTCATTAGCTGCAGCTGTGTAACGTCAAGCCTACAGTCTCCTTGTGTGTCTGGGTACAGATGGAGAAGTTGGCAGAAGCAGATCTCCAGTGGCAGTGCCATTGCCCATTTATTCTTTAGAAACCCCATCAGTCCTCACTTCAATTAAGAGTTAATACGTTATGATAATAATTAGCAGTGGCAACTCTGTCTAGACGGGGATTATGCCAGTGGTCCATTAAGGCTTGTAGGATATATGGAACAATGGAAATTGAATTTCCGGGTCTAACTTGGACAATTGACATTTCTGTCCCCAACCTGTGAGCAGTGAGCGAGTTACCTCCTCTGACTGCTGGAATACTGTCTCATATCAAACTAATAACTGATCTGATTATCAGGCTTCCAAACGTCACTTTCTTTATTGCAAGCTAGTACGAAGGTACACACTGGTGGTAATCCCTACCACCAATGCTGTTTAGTCTACATAACATCTGCTAATTATTACGCATGGCCATGGTGAGCATTATGAGATGCAGAAAAATGAGTCATGCGAATGTAAGTGAATGAGTCTACAGAGAAATAAGGTATAATGAAGTTCTTCCAGGCTTGTCGACGAAGAGACGACGCTTTCTTTGACCAGCGCGTCACTGTTTTTAGCATCGATTGGATGAGGTGTTTTCTTCTCCTCAGGAGGCAATCTTCAGACTGCCTCGGGAAAGATCATGTCATAATAAACCTGTCTCGGTTATGTCACGAACTTGAACGGGGTCCTAATGCACTGCCAAGGACTGTCAGCATGCATCAGCTCATGCACACCTCCGACTAATGAATATTTTCCTGTCTCTTTACCTGATTTCAGGCTAGAATACTCTGACGACGTATGCTGTTCAAAGCACATTTGTTTTATGGCACAATACATCTTGAAGGGATTATAATTTGGAACTCTTTAAAATAAAACTGAATCTAATATCAAGGGAATTTTAGCCGTAAAGAACATTTTTTAATTCCTATGTAAATAACCACTCCTATAGCCCTGATCCTCAGGAAACAGGAAGGAAAAAGCAAAGCCTGAATCCGGAGACGGACAAAAAAGGAAATGTTGAATTAGCCGTAAAATTCCATCATATATCTTTCATCACCAACATCATTTTTTTTTTTTTTTTCCCCTTTTGTTTTCTGGGTAACCACTTAACCTAAACCCAGCAGACCCAAATGAAATTATGCCAATTTTCAGCACACCTCTGTGATCCTTTCAAAAATACAATAAAATAACGAAACGCCAACAATGTGGCTGCCATGGAAACAGCTTCAGGGCCCGCTGTGCTCGTCTGAGGCTGAGTCTCTGTCTGGATTTCCGCTCATCTCCCAGAGGAGCTGCCTGGTGCTCACCAGCCACAGACCCAGAAGAGGAAGAGGAAGCAAGAGCCGGAGTTCATCCAGTGAAGTGCCTAAGAAGGCCGGTCTTGCAGCACAGGATTTAAGTGCAGGAAGGAGAATGGCGAGTACACAAAGGATGAGAGTGCGATTAAACAATGAATTTGTCATGAACCGGCAAATTCCTATCGCACAATGAGTATGCAATTAGCTTTTGGGAAGAGAGTAAATATTGATACAAAGTAATGAGTGTGTTGAATTTTGCATAATCTCCCATCCAAAGCCAGTCTTAGCCTTTCACTGAGAGCGTTTTAAGGCGATCACATTTCCTCCGTTCTGCTAGGATACTTTCTTTTCTAAGTAAGTATTTCATTTCATTTTCATTGCTACCTTGAGGATGTGCTGCACCATTTCCTGCAGAAATCACGTCCCTTTTGTGAACATCTGGCACCAGCGCTGTAATCAGGCAGAAAACTCTAGTGGGTTATGCAAAGGAACATCAGGAAAATGACACTAATCATTATCCTAATTGGCATTACATTATTAAAGGTAATGTACGAGGTTATGTCATACAGACTGATAACACACACACACACAGGATCACGGCAATCTTCGTGTTCTTCATTTCTTCTTCTTCTCCCATACATGAGACATCATAAATGATACTATTTCTTCTTTTTTGTATTAGATATGGTGTATTTTATTTTTATTCTGGTTCGTAACCTATGCGGTGATGTATTGTAACTGCCTGATGGACGTGTTGGTTTCGTTGCGTATGCAATGGCGGTTAAAGCATCTCATCTTATGTTAGACTTATACAATTTATCTAAAGACAGTAGCAGTACATCTTCACTTCTGTCACAAAATCATCTCCTGACGACTTCTAGACGTCATAAGGTATCAGGAATGGCTATTCATATTAAGTGTGGTTGTAATTGCATAACCTAGGCTGCAGTTGCCAGACCGCATCGTATACGTGGTTGAAAAAAAAGGGAAAAACTATCATAGTGTGTCAAGAACATGAGACCTGCCACGTATAAGCTGCTTGGGTGTGGAGACTAATGGCCAGCGTGTATTGATTTTCTGTTTTCTACTAAGCCTACACATGGAAGGTCAGGGTTACGCTGTCTCTTGGCTCAGTGATGTGGAAAGAAAACCAAACCAATCTTATCACGATAAGAGATCGAACAGTTCAATCGGTTATAAAGGTATACTGTATTTATATACAGGGTTGTGTGCAAATATATTAGTGTGACTTGTTTTTTTTTTTTTCTATAACAACGTCAAGGTTCTATAACAACGTCAAGGTCATATCCTTTGACACTGTAAGCTCTTGGATGTTTTAGTTTTCCAGTTTGTGTTGGCTGCCAGGCTTATAAGCTGTAGGAGTTGCTTTTGCACATAGACACAAGGGATTTAACTATCGCCTGGTATCCAGGCAACCACAACAATAACGATACGCATATGTAAATGCAGGACTTGTGTGGCACACAGTTGGCCTCTTTTTTTTTTTTTTTTTCTCTCCCCTCTCCTTCCGAGAAATCAAGTGCACAGTTTTCACCAGTGTAGAAGGTTTGCCGAGAAATCTGGCACTGAGAAAACAGCAACAACAAGGCAGCGAGAGCCCACAGAGTGTCTTTCTGCAGCTGGCTTGCTAAGTGTAATCCGTCCCCTGTCTTTAATGTCTCTTATATGTTCTACAGTTTCACAGATTTAACCCTCTGTCCTGCAGTAACGTATCACAAATGCGATGAGATCATGGTAACAAATGTCGGACACACAGCCTTTTCTGTCATTTGTTGTGCCTCGAAATATCGATTCAAAACGTCTGACTGAAAATGTCCCTGATTTCTAATGACACAGCTTGGCTTGCTTTTGGAACTGCAGGAAAAAACAAGGCATCACGTCATCCTGGAAAGTGCAGTGGAACGAGATATGGTTCTTATCAATAGACTTTAACAGGATTTTACCAATTCTTTGAAGCATGTCTTGTGCCTTAAAAATCTCTAGAAGTGCCTTGTTTGCATTTAATTGGCTTCCGGGGTGAAATACATTCCCATCCACATTGCATGTGATTTATTTATTTGTCTTTTACTATGGACAAATGTCAGAGGGCACGGCCCAATATGAAAGCCAGCAAGTGTGTGTGTGTGTGTGTGTGTGTGTGCAGCCTGTGCATCGGTGGCCACAGGCCAAATGAAACTGGATTAAATTATCCGTCCAAATTAAAAGAGCATATCTGGGCTGTCCCAACTAACAGCTGTTAGCATTTTTCTTCCACATGGATCGCCTACATTCATTTATTTTATGGCCCATGTTTATTAGGCCGAGCGTGATGAGGACGGAGCGGAGTAGACGGTTAGTGCCCAGGTGCTAATTGACTTGCTGTGCTATTGTGTTTTGCGTGTGTGTTCGTATGTGTGTTGGGGAGGGGGACAGTAAGGCTACTGTACTGAGCTGGAGGGGGTGATGTGTGGGGTGACACAGGTGCAGAAGCAGGCATAGAGGAGGGCCATTACACAGCAGGAGAGTCTGAGTGGACTCACTCCATCATAAACCGCTCATTAAAATTTCATAGTTGTCAAGAAAGAGGAGGAGAGACCGGACAGAGTAGGATATATACCGTAGAGTTGCCTCGGAAATAAGTTTGTAACACAGATCGTTGCCGACACACTCGTTTGTCCTTAGGTCTGAAGCGTGTGCATCGTGTCTTGGAGTTTGTTGTTGCGATTGTTGCGAGCGGCTGTCAGCTCTCGAGCCGTTTGCAGTTCAGAATGTTGTAGTTTAGCGTTACTGACGGCTGGTGGAATGATTCGGGTGATCGTTCTCAGATGTGTCTCTATTCACACAAAAAAAGATGCTGAAATCCCCTTTGTGAGACAGCGGTTGTGATAGAGCAAGTCTTTCATTTAGAAAGCTTTCTTTGATGGTGGGAATTGCAAGCAAGATCAAAAGGAATCGCTCGGGCCACTCGAGCGCTGTACCGAGCTGACGTATGTTGACTTTTCACATAAGTGCCTTTCAATTTATTTGTCCATTAACCCTTTTATTGGGACAGTTTTTCATGCTTTTGTTGGGTCTTTTGTTAGGAAACTGGCTGTTAGATACGCCACTTCATTGGTTTTATGGCCACTTTTCAATAGGGCAACCAAAAGCACACACACCCTTACCAAAATAAATAGGCACACACAGTTAGTCAAACACACACACACACACAGTAAATCACAAAGTGCTCTCTGCCACATGGTGTAACTGTATCCTCTAAATGTCAGGATTCCTGGGGCTTAGAACCAGGGGGATGGGCAGATGACAGTGAATGAAGTGTGGAAGGTCCCAGACCGTGTGTGTGTGTGTGTATTGGACTTCTGCTCATCATTATTGTCTGAACAACAGGCCAAAAGTGGCAGCCCCTGCCTCTGGGCCCTACCACCCAGCCAGAAAGGTGAGCAAATTCATGAAATCCTATCTAGGACAGCATGGGCCTCAGATTACTGTGATGTGCATCCCGTGGTGATGATGGTTTAAATGTCATTGGGACTGATAGGATCTACCTCTGACAGAATGTGTGTGGCTGACTAGCTTCGTTCGTCCTTCTCTCTCTCTCTCTCTCTCTCTCTCTCTCTCTCTCTCTCTCTCTCTGTGCAACCCGAGGGGTGGTCCGTCATGGACATGCAACAGAGATTCAAAACACTTTCTGCAGTTGATGATAAGCGTCTGTCACTTGGCACAATGGCTTTCCCAGGGTTTCTCAGTAATTGTCATGTCGTTACAGAGCTAATGGTGCAGCAGCCGCCACAGGCTCCTTAGCCAAAAAAGAAAGCGAAAAACTAAAATAAAAAAAAGAAGTGTGTCTGTGTGTGTCTGTGTGTGTCTGTGTGTGTCTGTGTGTGTCTGTGTGTGTCTGTGTGTGTCTGTGTGTGTGTGCAGTATGTGTCTGTGTGTATACTGTGTGTGTGTGTGTGTGCATGTGTATACTGTGTGTGTGTGCATGTGTATACCGCGTGTGCGCGTGTTTATACCGTGTACCGTATACACATAGTACCGTATACACATAGTATACACATGCACACACAGTATACATGCGTGCACGTGTATACACGCACACAAACACAGTATATGCGTGTGTGCATGTGTATACTATGTGTGCGCGTGTATACTGTGTGCGCGCGCGTGTATACTGTGTGCGCGCGCGTGTATACTGTGTGCGCGCGCGTGTATACTGTGTGCGCGCGCGTGTATACTGTGTGCGCGCGCGTGTATACTGTGTGCGCGCGCGTGTATACTGTGTGCGCGCGCGCGTATACTGTGTGCGCGCGCGCGTATACTGTGTGCGCGCGCGCGTATACTGTGTGTGCGCGCGCGTATACTGTGTGTGCGCGCGTGTATACTGTGTGTGCGCACGTGTATACTGTGTGCGTGTGTATACTGTGTGCGCGCGCGTATACTGTGCGTGCGCGCACGTATACTGTGTGTGCGCGCGCGTATACTGTGTGTGCGCACGCGTATACTGTGTGTGCGCACGTGTATACTGTGTGTGCGCACGTGTATACTGTGTGTGCGCACGTGTATACTGTGTGTGCGTGTATACTGTGTGTGCATGTGTATACTGTGTGTGCGCGCGTGTATACTGTGTGTGCGCGCGTGTATACTGTGTGTGCGCGCGTGTATACTGTGTGTGCGTGCGTGTATACTGTGTGTGCATGTGTATACTGTGTGTGCGCGCGTGTATACTGTGTGTGTGTATACTATGTGTGCATGTGCGTATGTATGTATCACTCCAATTCAAATAAATGGAAGTAGCGAACAGGGCAAAAGACTTCCTTAAACGAATCAAGGACAGAGCCCCAATTTTACAGAAGAGTGGTTATGGTCAGTGGAATGTACGGGTGATAATAGCTGTAGTGGATAGACAGGAGCCGTGGGTTATTGTTCTAGGCACTGCAGGGGACAGCAAATATGGCATATCATAGACAGATTTCATCACGCCAGCTCATTGAAAGCGACACCATTTCCATGCAGAATCACAGTGCGAGCTGGATAGAGACTCGTCTCTCCTTCCCACTTCACTTCAGCCTCCATGGTGGGAGCAAAAAAATCCCAAAGTGGAAGGCTTTTTTTTTTTTTTTTTATTCATTCTAATGGCAATAAAAATCAAGGGGTAGTTTTTAGTTACCGCTCTATTTTACTCACACAAACACGTACGTGATGCAAGAGTACACACACTTGGGCTTCCCATCAGCAAATTAGCTGAATAAAGAGCCTCTCTTCGCCGGGTCGTTTGAGTGGCTAATTAGTCATCAGCGCATGCTGTGGAGGGAAAGAGACAGAGAGAGGGAGAGAGAGTGAGAGATCAGTGTTTCATCACGAGGTAGAGCTTCAAATAGCATCTGATGAAAGCCAAATCGCTTTAATTAAAACCTATTTGTATTTAGGGAAAAAATGTAGTTTCAATCCAAGGATACCGGGAGCAAGGGGAGGGCGAGAAGTGTTTTGGTAAATGCAGGCGGAGATGTAAAAGCATTAGTTTTAGATAATGCGCTGACTTTATTATACACACAGGGAGCGCAGACAGTGAGAGGAGCTGACTCGGACACTGGACGTAATTTTCTCTTTGTGTCTAGTTTGGACTCTAGCCGTTTTAGCTAATAGCAGTTTGGCAGTGCTCTCTCTCTCTCTCTCTCTCGCTCTCTCTCTCTCTCTCTCTCTCTCTCTCTCTCTCTCTAGCTGTCTCTTTGTGTGATAACGCCTCTTAGCACCACATCTATTATTGATGGAGCTCAGTGTTGCAGGTGCAGTAAATAAAAATATACCATTCTTACAATCGCTTGAGCAGATATCAGGTTCAATTAACACTAACCTACGACTGTGTTTGTGTAAGGAACACTGGCAAGTGATGTCTAACCAGAGACATTATTTCATCTTTCGTTCATTGTTCACACTCAGGATTCCCACAGTGCATTATTACTGCATTGTATTGTGCTCGACGTGAGTGATTAGAGACTCTAAACTCAGTAATATCAGTGAAAAGGATCTTAATTATGAAATTGTAGTACATTTAAGGAAATTTTACAGCGAGGATATTGTTATTGGCTTCAGCTTCCGATTATTCCAATTCTATATATGTGTGTGTGTGTGTGTATATGTATATGTATATATATATATATATATATATATATATATATATATATATATTTTTTTTTTTATATATATATATATATACTGCTGCTGTAGCCCATCTGCCTCAAGGTTCGACGTGTTGTGCGTTCAGAGATGCTCTTCTGCATACCTCGGTTGTAACGAGTGGTTATTTGAGTTACTTTTGCCTTTCTATCAGCTCGAACCAGTCTGGTCATTCTCCTCTGACCTCTGGCATCAACAAGGCATTTGCGCCCACAGAACTGCCGCTCACTGGATATTTTCAGGACCATTCTCTGTAAACCCTAGAGATGGTTGTGCATGAAAATCCCAGTAGATCAGCAGTTTCTGAAATACTCAGACCAGCCTGTCTGGCACCAACAACCATGTCACGTTCAAAGTCACTTAAATCACCTTTCTTCCGCATTCTGACGCTCGGTTTGAACTGCAGCAGATCGTCTTGACCAAGTCTACATGCCTAAATGCATTGAGTTGCTGCCATGTGATTGGCTGATTTAGAAATTTGCGTTAACGAGCAGTTGGACAGATGTACCTAATAAAGTGACCGGTGAGATATATATATAATATATATATATATATATATATATATATATATATATATATATATATATATATATATATATATATATATAATATACTTTTACTGGGTTTTTCTTCTCTTGCTTTATATGTTTCTGGAAGCTATAAGTGTGATCTATAAGTGGAAGCTATATATACTGAGTGTTTTCTCCTCTCTGTATTGCGTGCTTGAAAAATAAAATCGATGACTGCGAATAAGCTCTATAATAACACCGGCAACTAAAATAATTCAAGATGTAAAACTTCAGGCTGCTGCTGAAATTCTCACTCGGCAACACCTGGATAAAAGAGCGCTTATTCTCATTTCACATGGATAATTTACACACCTGCCGAGTAGTCTGAAACTCATACAAGCGTCCCAAAACGCACAAGCTTCATCTAACACTGCTGAGAAGGTTTGACTGTTAAAATAGAGGCTGCATATAAAAGGTTTCTAATGCAAGCCAGAATAACGAACAATAGCTTAGTAATATCGAATATATTTCAACATATCGATAGTACAGCATCATATATTATCCATATGCATACTTTTTAGTACGGATGCTGGATATTATAATTGTGGTGCTGTGATGAAATGTGTGTTAGTGTTAAACAACAGCTGCTGTTCTGCTGCGGTTGCTACAAATTGGTTGCGAGTCGGACTCGAGTCAGCGAGAGCCTTTTTAACCAGGTTTGACGTTCAATCACAAGCAGGAGTGTAGAGTCCTATGGAGACATATAAATACCTCAGACATCCAAAAACCTGTAGTGTGTGTGTGTGTGTGTGTGTGTAGTATAGTACTGTAGTATAGGTTTTGATTATGTACTACATGCTAGCGGTTTGTGTGCCGCTGACATCGTGCTACGGTTAAGTCTGGAGTAGAAGATGGGTGAGTCGATCCTCTAGATGCATTCCTTTATGTGTCTGAAGTTCAGATAATGGGGCGGCTGCAGTTATAATTTGTACAGATGACATGAAGAAATCAGCCAGAGGGGTTCTTTTTTTTTCTCTCCGTCCCTTTTTCCCTCCGACCCCACTGCCAAAGTGCTTTTACTGCGACATGCGGAACGGAACGCTCTAATATCCAAACTAGTCAATGTGACTGGAGGATAATATTATTAGACCGTTAGAAAAGAAACTGCTGAATAGGCAGTCAGTGAGCCATAGATTTCTTTCTCTCTCTCTCTCTCTCTCTCTCTCTCTCTCTCTCTCTCTTTTTCTCTCTTTCTCTCTCTCTCTCTCTCTCTCTCTCTCTCTCACTCTCTCTCTCTCTCATTCACTCATTGCTCAACTGAAGTATTTCTCACCTTAATGAATCCCCGCTTCACAAAAGCAGGCTAAAGGTTGATTATCTCAAGCAAGGTCCACGTTTCAAGTGAAACGCCAATGAAGAGAGTAAAAGGAACTGGCACAGAGGAAAACCATAACCCACATGGGTAAATACCTTCCACTTGTGGTTAGCAAGTAATGAAAATTCCTGGGATGTTTTATGTCTCCCCCAGAGAGACACCGAGAGGGCAGATCAGCCCAACACCTGTGCTCCATCTCATTTTGCCAAACTGCTTGTTTCTCCTGCAAGTGTGTTTTTTGACAACCTCACGACGAAACCCAAGCCCCAAGCAGAAACGGGTTTGCCAGACAAAGTGCTGATGTGCCAGTAACCTTTGTCGGTGGTGAATGTTTCTTATACCATGAGCCTATTAATACCATAATCCTGTTCAGATTCATTAATTCCGAAGGTTTAATGGCATCAGATCATAATGGAGCTGCTTTCCACTGCTTAATGTTGTATTGCTAGACTTTGTGTTGCATCAGTATCCTGTGCCCTCTCTCCTTAAAGAGATGATTCATTAAAGTGACTTAATTAATCAGGTAGGACACAGTGATTAGTGTCGTGCTGGAAAGTAACTAGAGTTATCTGCATTTGAGCTTATGTCCTTCTTCCTGTCTCTCTTTTCCTTAGACATGTCTGGAGCTGGAGCGGTATCTACAGACAGAGCCCAAGCGACTGTCTGACCTCTTTGATGAGGATCTGGACTGCCTGCTGACGCCAGGTTTCATGAAGGGCGACAGCGATGAGGACCTGATGGATCCACTGCTTCCCAGCCTGTCAGACCAACCCAGTCCGCCACCACTGCTCGTGTCTCTGCCAAAAAACCTTCATACTCCAGCCAGCGGTAAGACCGTAGAGGCAGGATTGAAAGAGGGCAACGGGGGCGTCCACCCAGCACAGCTGAGCGCCGTCACGTCACTAACGCCACCCTCCTCACCAGAACTGGGCCGACACCTAATCAAGCCAACGCAGACCCTTACTGCCACACCTGATGGCACACTCACGCTCAAGTTGGTGGCAAAGAAGGTGGGGCTGGGTACTGCCAAGTTGGTAGCAACACAGTCATTGCCTTCACCACCAGCCCGAGGAGCGCAGAGCGACGGAGAAGGTGGTTTGGGATCCGCAGGAATCGGCGATGTCCCAGAGAACAAAAAAAGAGTCCATCGCTGCCAGTTCAACGGCTGCAGGAAGGTTTACACAAAGAGTTCCCACTTAAAGGCACACCAGAGGACACACACAGGTGAGATTCCATCAAACCAAAAATAGAAAACTCCTTTCTAAGAATTATGAAATGATGAAAAGTATTATTATACAACGAGGTCTGTCTCTGCAAGCATGGTCAGAATAAGGTAGTAGTCCCCCAACTCACTTTCAGTCTAAAATAAGCTCAGCCACACTATTCAAAACCTGTCAGCACACACAGTAATTGCAGGATGATTGATACACTGGCTGGGCTAAATTTCCTATCTTAGCTAATTCCGCCACATCCACCTCTGCTTTGCTGCTGGTGCCCTCTCGCTGAACCTGAGAGGGAGTTGCGCTCTACCATGCCCTTAAGTCCTGCTGTGTTGATGGTCTCGCTGTGGCTAATCTCGCTCCTGAGGCCGGCTGTTGACTCAGCGGGTTTCTGCAAGCAGTAGCGATGCTAATCACTATACTAGCTCACCGGCAGTGTTCCTGACAGCGAACACAAACGAGGAACAATGGGACAAAGTTAAAAATAAATAATCCCAAAGACAGACTGCTGTATGCCAGCATCCCAGTCATGTTTATTCCATGATGTAATTAGTGTAATCTTCTTTTTTTGTTATTAATTCAATAGATTACTGGCACAGGGACATTAATCATTGCAGGATTCGAAGATGAAGCCTGATTGTTGACGGACAGTGTTTGCAGGGTTAATGGTGTTTGTTCTTATGTACAATATAGCTGAAGTGTGGGTTACAGCCTGAACGCTGGCTCTAAAACGCAACCTACAATTGATGTGGGGCTGTGATCAATACCTCCTGCTCCAGGAGACACAAGTAAAAACGCACACCATGTAATTGCTGAAATTTGATCCTCAGAGATCATTGTAGCTGTTGACTGAAGAAATGTAATTAACTATAGCATTAGTACCCGGCCCACCGACAGTGGGGCAGTAGGGGGTAGTTGATTAGAAGACAGCAAGTTGCTAGGAAACACTATGACGTGCAGAAGAAAGGCAGTAACTGGCTGGCTGTTTTTGCAGCTCTGGACACTAGCTGAAGGATTTGGTATGCCAGTTCATTCAGAGCCTACAGCTTCTCCAGCCTAGGGTCCAGCTTTAGCCCACTGCCTACCCCACACTGCTCCGTACATTTGGGTTGCCAGGCAACTACATCCCACTCAACAAAAGCGAACAGTAATTGGCTGGTGCCGTGGAGTGTCCCTCCATTGCATGCTGCAACTGCACAGCTCTCGCTCACTCCAACTTTACACACTCACTCTCACTTTCTCTCTCTCTCCCTCTCTCTCTCTCTCTGACCGGTTGCTAAGCGACTCCATCATGCATCTGTGCCTTCCCAAGTTATAATTGGCTGGTGTTGCGGTTGCCGTGGTTGCAGGTCCAAGCCTGCCTTGCTGCTGTCTGACAGAGAGAAGAGGGGGAGAGGAGTGGGGGCTATGACAGAAGGAGGGAGATGGTGCATGTTTGTTCTGTGTGTGTGTGTGTGTGTGTGTGGATAGATGGGGGAGTAGGGTGTAGGGGTCTCTGGCCAATTACCCAGAGTGCAGTGTGAAACGTTTGGTGTCTCGCACCTGCGGCCCCACCACTTTGCAAATCTTGGCGTAAGGGAGGGCTCCTCTCTGGTTCCGTCCATCTGCGTAGACGCAGGAGTACACATTGGGGATATTATTCACCGCTGATTTTATAAACCAGGAGAGCTCAAGGACAGGCAAATCTAATAAAAAGAAAAAAGGCATTTGGACTGCTATGTGTCTCAAACTGTCAAACTGACCGGAGAAGAGACACCGCAGTCTGTTCGGCATTGTACAAGGCGCCAAGGAAGTTTAGTGGAAATAATTTCAAATATGGTCGTCTCCGTTTGTTACCTCTAATAGTCAGAGAGCTTAGTATGGGGGGAAGGGAAGAGGAAACAGTTGCAGGAGTTACATCACACAGCTTGCGTTCGTCATCTATGCTGTGTCACCCTTTACGTTGTATTGCCTCATCGCTGGCTAGCAAATCTTGGATATTCCCAGACTGTAGAAAAAAAAGAAAAAAACTCACTGTTTTGTCTCGGCTTGCAACCGAATTTGCATGTCTAGGCCCCTGCCACATTTTGCGATGCCATTAAGCAAGAATATGCTTGATTTCATTCACATTTTACAGAGGAGTGGAAAAATAAGTCGTCTAATTAGTAATTCCTTCTGACAGATACTTGGTCATTTTCCATCTGCGTAAGATGGCACTAGCCAATGTCCTTAGGCATGAGTGCTACAGAAAGCAGTGCTACTTTTACCGTACTGTCATTTGCAATCTGGTGAGCATCACTTTGTAAAGGAACGAACCTAAATTTTACTCCAAACGACTCCAGTCTAGTTAGGAAAGATTGGCGGACATGAAGAAGAGCAGTAACGCTGGCAGCTGGCTGACTGTGAGTACGATATTACTCCTCATTAAGCATCATTAAGACCCCAATTATCCTTACCACCCCTGGATCTGAATCAGCAGCGCTGACACCCCTCTATTTCCGCCTCCAAGCGGGGCGGCCTAAGGCCAGAGCCCCGTCTGCTCGCCACAAACGCTAGCTCCAGGCTGGGGTAGAACCGTGACCACAGACACCCCACCCATCTCTCAAAGGCTGATAGATAAAAAACTACAGCATGTTGAACAATAGAGCTCTCCTCCCCCCCATCTGCTTAACTTCATCTGAAATTCAGATCTCTCATCAGGGGGTGGAGAACAGTTAATGGAAGTGGTTTCATGTTTTGGAAACGTGACTCTGGATTATAAATTAATGTTGTCACAGTGAATGAGTTAATTTGCACAGTGCTTTTTCCATGGAATTTTGCAAAAAGGGGGGCTTTGATTTGGCTCATCGAGCGTTCCAGACATTTGGGATGCAGTAAGATATATGTGGATAGAGAATGAAGGAGAAGAGAAGGATGAATGAATTTACTCTTTATTATAACAAATAACTTAATCTTCTGTTTAATGCAGTGGATCTGTCCTGCATAGGCGCGTTCCTGTGTGTGTGTGTGTGTGTGTGTGTGTGTGTGTGTGTGTGTGTGTGTGTGTGTGTGTGTGTGTTTGCGCGCGCAAAAGGCTTGCTAATTTGGACCGTCTCACATGTCTGCAGGTGAGAAGCCGTACAAATGCTCCTGGGAAGGCTGTGAGTGGCGCTTTGCCCGCAGCGACGAGCTGACTAGGCACTACCGCAAGCACACCGGCGCCAAGCCCTTCAAGTGTAACCACTGCGACAGGTAAGACACACGCTATCATACACACGCTCGGCTTTCTTCTCAGAGACTGCGAGATTAGAAAGCTCTCTCCCAGACTTTTTCCTTTGGCATCCAAGCACCAGGCACAGCACCTGTCTCTCTCTGTCTATCAAACTTGCTTTCTTGCAATCCCCTCGTGCGCACAAATAAAATTCCTTTCAGCTGGGAATCAGCAACACTAAACTGTCTTGCTCAAAAGTGCTGCCCTCCCTCACTCCACATACCCCCACCCCCCCACCCACCCCTTTCTCTCTCTCGCTCTCTTTCTGAAATTCTCTCTGAACCGCAGTAGAGTTTGCAGTATGCTGGGATAGATCGTTTGGCAGTTAGTTTAAGACTCCGTTACCCTCATGAGTAGTTCATTCACAGTCCAGTCCTGTGATACTCATTACCAAATTACTGCTCACCCTCTCCCTCCTCCTCCTCCTCCCCCCCCACCCTCTCTCTTTCTGTCCCTCTCTCCCCCCATCTGCCCCCTTTCCTTCTCCCTGCTGGTGCAGCATGCATCGACTCAAGAGAATAGAGGAAAAAAAATAAGGGGGTGTGTTTCAAATGCACGAGTTATATAACAGCAATAAAAAGAACTTGGCGTGGTGCAGAAGGACTAGCACGCAGAACATTCCCATGGTTTTAGGAAGATGGACCCGGCCATGCTCGACAACGCGGGTTTATACAACTTATGAAAGAAAAGGGAACATTAAATCCCGCTTTATCAGTCTGGTACCTTTTTTTTTTGAGAGAGAGAGAGAAAGAGAGAGCTATATATTTTCTAGTTGGTGAGACAGCAGCTGAATCACTTCAGGACGTTTTTTTTTGTTTTGTTTTGTTTTTTTCAGTAAGCTTTTCACAGAATAATCATGTGACAGACGAGCACCTACACACAAATAGTTCATACAGACGCACACACGCTAACACAGTACATCAAACATTGTCATTACATCCCACAGTCCTGTCAGAAATGAAAGCACTCTTTGTCTCCATGTGAAGTGACAGTGATGGGTTTGGGGGGGGGCTGATTGAGCGTGTGTGGATGTGTGTGTGTGTGTGTTTGTGTGAGTGACAAAGGGAGTGTGTGTTTCCAAAAGGAAGAGGAGCGCAAGCAAGATTTCCATGCACACAGGGGTAGCTTTGAGTGATAGCCTGTCAGTCGACAATAGTAGGATGCTGTCATTCGGGCCGGCCGCCCGGCGCAAATTACACGGCACGGCTGCGCGTGCACACCGAGCCTGCTCCAGGTGGAGGCACAATTATACACGGCTCCCCCAGCCTGCTGCCAGCTTAACACCGGGGCCTCGTCTCATGCTTTCAGAAGCCATCCATCCAGATCTGCTACCCCTGTTTTATCAACAAACCTCTACTGTCATCTGAAAGAAACTGTCACCATAGAGTTCATCTTTAAACACTGTCCGAATTATGGTTAGGTTTTGGAGATGAAGTAGCGAGGTCTTTGAGACAGAATTCACTAATAAACTCACAACAGTGTTGACTGGTGGGGGGAAAAAAGCATGAAAGGGCCCTTTGGCACATGGATATAGAATGCAGCACTGTAATTGACTCACTCTGATGCCAAGATTTTGACAACAGCTGCTTCGGAGCTGGGAGTGGAAGTTAAGACCGAGTCCGCCTCCTTCGCCTCTGTCAACCCCCGGGGAGCTTTTTAAATTGGGCCCTCTGCTTCGTGTTTCTTTGAATTGCACTTAGTAGCTAACCCATGAGGAACCTACTGTACACTACAGAGCCAGGGCTTCCTAACACAGAGTGGATGATACTCGGTACGTTTGCTAGAGGACACGTCCACACACATCCACATAAAAGGAAGCAGAATTTGTCCATTTTGGCTGAAATGACTGACGCAGAGACAAAGGTTTACTTTTTGACCCTTTTTACCAGTACACTGGTGTTCTGTGGGATATAGTTTTTATATCAGTATAAACAAATGTATTATTTTATGCCCACAAGTCTGATATAAAATGAGTGTGACACGTCTGTTCTTCCCTCCGTTGGGATAAACGTAGACCTAATTTTAGTGGTTGAAGAGAACGCCTTCAAATATTAAACACTTATGAACAAGCATTGCAACATCTTAAAGAGCAGACATGGGTTTGATATCATTTAGTTTAAAGAAAGAAACATTTGTGCAGGGAAAGAACATTTTTTGAACTTTTCTCTGAATATATTGCCTAGTGATTGTCTATATTGTGTATATAGCTAATAGGTTACCTTGTGTGCTAGATAAAAGCAAACACTGAACCTTAGTGGCTTAGTGGTTAGCACGTTCGCCTCACACCTCCAGGGTTGGGGGTTCGATTCCCGCCTCCGCCTTGTGTGTGTGGAGTTTGCATGTTCTCCCCGTGCCTCGGGGGTTTCCTCCGGGTACTCCGGTTTCCTCCCCCGGTCCAAAGACATGCATGGTAGGTTGATTGGCATCTCTGGAAAATTGTCTCTAGTGTGTGATTGCGTGAGTGAATGAGAGTGTGTGTGTGCCCTGCGATGGGTTGGCACTCCGTCCAGGGTGTATCCTGCCTTGATGCCCGATGACGCCTGAGATAGGCACAGGCTCCCCGTGACCCGAGGTAGTTCGGATAAGCGGTAGAAAATGAATGAGTGAATGAACCTTTAAAGACACTCAGAGTGTCTAGTTTCATATAAAACCATGTATCCAGGCACATGGATATAGAAGCACCACCGTGGAGTGTAAACATGACAAAAACATTAAATGTTGAACAAAAAAAAATATATCCTCGTGCTCGGTCACTCAGTCATACAGACCAGTCCAGTACCATGTGACGTAATGACAGATGACTGAAATGAGATTAATGATGGCAATCAAAGCAAAGCAGACTGTGCTGTGTGAGAACATCTAAAGGTACAACTCTGATACCTTCCTACTATCCAGACAAATAACAGATCCCAGTTATTGTTCTTGATGACCAACCAGTGGATTGACAAGGGATTCAGACGCAGTGAAATCAGCTCGTGGAACAAATTCAGCACACACACAATCCAGGGTAACGAATACACTAGTGAAGAAGGAGCGTTGTAGCCCAAGCGCATTAACATTCGCCGTTACAGTACATTTCAGTATTGTAACTAATATGATGTTATTAATATTGTTAGCGATATCGTCGTATGATAACGTGTCCTCGGGATGTGGTCTAAAAAAAAAGGTATCGATGCACCCCTGATAATATCAGCTCTTCCAGGCGGATCTCAGCGAGTGAAGTTAGAAGTTAAATTCTCCTAAATAGAATATCCTGTCACGCTTTACTGTGTGAAAAGTGAAGGGTAGACAAACAGCTGCTTCTCTCTCTGTCCTCTCCAAGAGCCATTCTGTTCCTCCTCCTTCAGGGACTTCGTATGTGTGTGTGTGTGTGTGTGTGTGTGTGTCAAGATGATCCCACATTACCATCACAATGGACAGTGGAAAGTTTAACAGCTAATACAGTCAGCGAACACACACACACACATACTGTTACTGTGTCACACACACACGCACCCACACACAGACGCACACACATGGCTCATCATTAATCCTGCCTAATCAAGTCCAGCCCTCCTGTTGGGTGTGGAGTGGGACTGGGCGAGGGTGAGGAGAGGGGGGTTATGGGTGTGCCAGCTGGTGTGGCGGCCAGTGTCACAGGGCCATCTGTCCAGCAGGCCGTACACACACACACACACACACACACCTCTGCTCAGTCAACCTTTGATTTCTGATTGCAGAGGTACGATGTGGAGAGAAAGCCCAGTGTTTGTTGTTATTCAGAAGAGCTCTTGTTAGGGAGACAGACACAACCGATGTGACGGCTGCATCGCTTCAACCACAAAGGCTAACGTTGCTGACTCCATTCTGAGAGCTCGCGGGTATCACGGGCATCGTCTCATTTGCATAAAGCCGATTGTACTTCCTTTACGCCTTTCATTTTTTAACGTTAGCCTTTTTTCAGCGAATATTTCAATAAACCCATCATAATCGTCCACCTGTAATGTCTTTTCCCCTCCTCTTTTCCTCTGCCCATGCTGCAGAAGCACACTGTGGCTCACTACTAATTAATAATGCATACAGCCAATGGCAAATTCCAGTTTTAATTCTTCATTTCAATCCCACACACGTTTTGCTGCTTTACCGGGTGTGATGCATCACCACATACAAACGGTCTTCGCTAATCCTTGCAGTTTAATGTACGGAAAATACAGTTACGGCATCTTTTTAGTACTTATTATAGTTACACTATAGTAGTTATTACCATCAGCTTAATTAAGTAATGCGACTTAATAGACACGTTTCACCGGTTCCAGCTAGTCTCAGTTTTCTCCTAGTTATAAGTATACGTTATTCTATTTCTTTAACAAAGAACAGTGGCGTCGCAGCATGTGTCGGTAAGCTGGCAAGCTTTCGACTCGAGACGATCTGTCATTAACTTGGGAAGAAGAAGCTAGCGCTTAAATATTCATTTTTTTTCTCCCTGAAAGCCAAATGTTGTTTTCTTTCTGCTCCGAAAGACTCCATCTGCAAAGCCTGGGCTGACTGTCATATGGGCCCCAATCACTGTGAGACCCCAGCTCGATTCATCAAATGCTGTTCTGCTAGGCTAGTGTCTCATGATTAGCTAACATTTTTTTGTTTTCTCTCTCTTTGTAGGTGTTTCTCCAGGTCTGACCATTTGGCTCTGCACATGAAGAGGCACATCTGAGGAGAGAAGGGAAACGAGAGTGAAGGAGAGGGAGAGAAAGAGGGAGAGAAAGAGAGAGAGAGAGAGAGAGAGAGAGAAGGGGGAGATGGAAAGAACGTATAAGGCGAAGTGTTGTGCCCCGTCCAGAGATGAAGACTCCTGTGGAGACCTCAAAAACCAAGCCTGTAGGAAACGGAGGCTGATACAATGAACACACGAGGCAACGAGATCATGAGAGCAGAGCTTGCTGGATTCTTCACTTCTTGACAGTTTTCAAAATATATATAAATATATATAAAATCATGCCATTTTCTCATTTTTTTGATCAGTTCCATAGCTCGAGCTCCTAGCTCGGGATGCAGACACTGCCAAACGATAGCCGTTTTTTCCCGCACTATTACTCTTCTTTGTACAGTAAACCATAAGGATGGGACAGAAGACCTGTGAACACGGCATTGCTCACAGAACACATCACACGTAAACAGAAGACAACATTTCAGCTCTAGAAATGTACTTTTGCTCTCAGTTACACAGACAACACCTTCTGGGGGGAAAAAAATGAAATAAAATGACTTCCTTCTTCTTCTACTACTTCTTCTTCTTCTTCCATCTGCACCATGGACTCATAATAAAAAGTGAACTGCGGTTCACGCCATGTACAGCAAGCTGCCACTTTGGAGGACAACGTTGCCAAACATTCTGGACAGTGACCAATGGAGCTGGTGGCCAAAAGCAAGTCCCTGGAAGGAGCCTCTGCGCTGACCTCCTCTGCTCTTCGCTTCAGAGCGTGCTCCTCTCTTCACGCCTGTCACCTCGCAGGCATCTGAAACAATGCGCAGCGACACTTTCTTGCCTTTGTTTTTTTTTTTTTTGTTTTTTTTTTTTAAGACAGTGTTACAAAAATGAACTGAGATGTCTTAAAACTCGAAAAATAAAAAAAAAAAAAAAAAAAAAAAAGAACTTTTGTTTTTACTTATATGAGCGTGAATGTGCACATACGGGCACAGGGCTGGGGGTGGATTGGGAGGGGGGGTTGATGGGGAGGGGGGGTGAGATCCAAGATAAGATATGAAAGGTTCGGTTCAGTGGTGTCAGTCTCAGCTCTGACAGCAAGGAGTTTGAAGAACGTAAGGAAGACTATACGAAGCCTTGAAAGGATCCGGGCCGCTGACTCATAAAGCGTCCGGGGTTTTCATTTCACTCCGTTCTTATTTGATGCAGACTGTCGCGCAAACCTGGCGTCAGCACGGACACTCGTGTGATGCTCGTTAACACTGGAATTGTTCTCTGGCTTCGTGTTGAGACTGGATCCACATGTAAGAGCTGGGAGAGTCACATATATGCTCGTGGGAGGCTCTGACTCCGTCTGCAGCTCCTGAGAGGACGAAGGAAAGCAGGCAGGTCACGTGACTCTCGGACTAGAGACGCCCGCTGGCGTCAGGATCCAAAAACGAAAAAAAAATAAATAAATAAATAAATAAACATGAAAAGGAACCCAGTGGCATCGCGCCAGATGAACTTTGCCTGCCCGTTTTCGTATCCATTGTCTGCACTGACTTTTTTCAACGTTCTCTGTGATTTTTTTCATACAGACAAAAATGGAAAAAAAAAAACAAAAAAAAAAACTATTACGAGGAAAAAAACACACAAAAAAATTTATCTCTCTCACATAGACACGCGCACGCAACAAAAACACACAGAATGGTTTTTTTTTTTTAGCTCGTGGCTCTTTTTCCAGAGATAAAGCTGAAAATAATCAAGGGGAAAAAAATGATCATGTTAATGAATGAATTAGAAACAAAACACTGCATGGCAGCCTCTCTCTCAAACATACACACTTACGCACACAGATCGCTTCCCGGATTTTTTATTTGTATTTTTTTTTTTTTTTTTTTTTTGTTCTATTCCAGTATCTTCAAAGTAGGGTTTTTATCCATTGTTGTTTTGGAGTAGGATTTCTTTCCGCCTGAAGTCAAGCTTTGAAGTCAGATGATGAGAGCTCATTCACATGTTCTAGCTATTTTGCTGAACGAAGGCCTAGGATGAGCTCTAGCATAACAATCAGCTTGGAAAATAATTGTGATCGAGGTTATAATTATTGTTCACAAAGGTGAAAGTCGAGCAGGATTTTGAGATGTCGGTGTACTGAACCCTCTGCTTGTTTTAGATAGACAGCGAGGATGAAGGCAGAGAAACAAAGCCACGGTTGTAACATTGAGCTGTAGCGTTAAGGTCATCTGTGTTTTGGGGAACTTCGTGACCAGACGGGTACCAAAAATAAATAAATAAAGGTAGAACGTCTCTGCTAAACACGGTCCGCTCTCGAAACAAGGCCTTGTTCCTTCTTCACTGAGACTTACAAAAATAAACACACCCACTACTATTGGAACGGTCTGCTCAGTCCTGTATTCTGTTTCCGCTTGAATTATTATTAGTTTTTTTTATTTATGATTTTTCTTCCATGCTCAAGGCTTTTGTTTTATCCTCAAGGTTCTTGGTTTGACTTCATGGCTTGAGATGCCAAAATCAGTGGAGGATCTTCGACCTCTGTAACACTTTTTACGTACAATCATTTAAGGGTTTTGCTTTTTTTGTGTCACTTTCGCTTAAACGCAGCATCTATACAGCAACACAAGCAAAGCAGGACACATTCCACCACCACCACCGCCGGTATAGAGCGTAGTAGCGTCGCCAGTTTCTGCCGCGCTCTGCGTCGGTCGGATCCGCCAGAAAACAACGGGATCAAATTCAGATCATTCTGACGCACGTTAAAAAGATACGACCAAACCCTCAGTGTTTCAGTGTAGTCATAGCAACCAGCATGATTTCATCCAGACGCTCACGCGACTCGATCCAAGGTTTCCTGTTAGGTTGCGCTACGAGAATCCAAAAAAATACGACACGTACTTTCTGTCCGAAACGAACAGCAAAAGGAGCCCGAAAAGAAAACCACGAAACATTTCCATATTCCAACCTGTAAATTGCCATTGTAAATGCAAGACTACGACTGAAGAACTATTTTTTTGCGTAGAAATATTATAACGTTCCAGAACCTACCAAATGATTATGAGAAATAAAAGAAGGCCCGTCCATTAAAAATAGCAATCAGCATGCTCTAGACATCGCCTGCGCTCTTTGAGTTTTGATCACACCGTTTTCCACTTTACACCCTGTCCCCTCTTCCTCTTCCTCTTCCTCTCTGCGCACTCCAAACGACAGCAGTGATCAATGCACAATCAACTACAGCAGGAACATCAAATGCACACTTTGCCCAAAGATTTATGCGTCTGCAAGCAAACTGCAGAGTGTTTCAAAATAAATAATAAGAGAAAGAGAGAGAACAAGGATTTCTATTGTTTTTTTACCCCTCATTATTAACACTTCTCATTTGCTGTCCTCTAACCTCCACCCTAAATCAACTGAACCACATTCAACTTGTTTTGTTTTTTTTCCCTGAGCATCAGTGTGTGGCCATTGTCATGGTCTTTGGGTATGTGTGCTTGTAATATAGTCATTTAGTGGGTTTTTTTTTTCCTCTTTCTTTTTCTTTCTAAGTAGCAGTGCAGTAACAGCGAGATAGTCGCATCGGTTTTAGTGCATTACATATTATACAGTGGAGTTTGCTGTTTCTTAAGGATGTCTTAAGGTCAAAGGAGTCTTCGGGAACGGAAAAACGCCTGGTACGGTAGAATCCCAAACCCATCACATGAAACAGAGCAAAAAAAAGCGTGAAGGGCTGGATTGCTTAAATACTTCTTACTGGCTGGTGTTTTCTTTTAGCGTCCAAAACTTGATGATTTGGAATAAAGCTCCAGAAAAGTTTGCTTCAAAGGTCGTTTTTTAACGCTTTAATCATCTATCCGTCTAAGGCAGAAGTTCTCAAACATCTTGCAAAAATAATGGACTATCACACTTCCCTGTAGTAGTAATAATTCCGATCTTAGGCTCGTTGTTTATATGCGTATTTTTTTTATTGCCACTTTAAGAAGGTCAGTGACAAAATTGATGGGTTGAGATTTGGATTAAATTTGTTTTATTTAATATAATAAAATATATAAAAAATATAAAAAAAATCAAATAACTACAATAACTCGATTCGTGTTGTGAGTTCCGTCAGTAAGAAAGTAAAAATAAATAAATAAAAAAGTAAATAAATATATAAATAATGATCATCATCATCATCATCACCACAGGCCTCATGGCTGTGCTGCTCGGACGCCGCTTACTTTGAGAAACCCTGATCTCAGGAACCTTCCAGTGAACTAAACCCGCCCTTCCGTTCGATTTTGGCTCTAACAGGGTGGTTGTGCAAACAACCACCTGAAGCAGAGGGATTTTAACCCCTGAAGCAGAGGGATTTTATGACCAGGCGAACGCTTCCGCTTGACTCTAGCACTTCTTACAGATTGTAGGTGTTGCAGTTTCTTAGTTGAAAACATAAAGCATTTCAGTACGTAAAATAAACATAAAACACACACACACTTCACGTGTACTCCTAGCGTAGTCTGTTATTCGCACCACTGTCGATTGTCCACATAACATGTTGTGAGATTTCAAGATGCACCAATCACACCAGCACATGAGCCCCGATAGTGTGAAGAAGAAGAAAAAAATTACGCCGAATATGACCGTTTGGTCTCTCGGTGTCGGGTCGGATCAGTTAGAAGGTTCGGCACTGTGTGTGTGTCAGCAAACCAGATCCAGGTTGATCCTTGCGGATGAACGAATCGGTTCTGCTCGTGTCTTGTGCTGTTTAGTGCATCTTGGACTGAATTCTCTGTCCACTGTGCTTGTCTAAACTCTGTGTCGATATAATCCCGGATTCACCAGTACTTCCCTTTCTCTCTTGCTATATATCTAAATGTCTAAATATCTCATCTTGTCCCCTCTCGTGTGTCCCGACCCTGCATCGGCAGGACGGCCGCTAGCTGCTCCCAGATCACATCTCCGCTCGTCATGCTGCTGTATTCTGACCACTAGACTTCTACCCTCACTTGTGTATCCAGCAGCAAAATCTAAACGTCGCAGGCAGTCAATAAACCAGGGAGCGAGCCACCCAACGACAGACCTCAGCTAAAAACAAAACAAAACAACAACATCCAAAAAAATAAAAAAAACGCAGTTCCTTCGAACAGGTGCTTCTCTTTTCTCGGCCGCTTCCTCTGCCATGGCCGGCCACGACAGCTTAGCGCAGGTTGAGTCAGAACAAAAGGGAGTGTAGTAGACGCCACCACTTGTACACCTCCATAGTGGCACAACACAACACACACCACTTGTACAGCACGTTTCTCGCTATGAACAGGGCACCCTAAACCCACCCCTAACCCCACACCACCACGTTCATCATCGTAACCGTTATCCTCACCTTGTCCACGCCGCACCCACTCTACCCATCAACCCTTCACTTCCTGCTACCTTCGTGCTCACTTCCTCTACGTTGTTTTTTTTTTTGTTTGTTTGTTTTTGTTTTGTTTGTTTTTGGGTTTTTTTAATTGGTTCCTTTTCGATTTTTTGTTTGTTTGTTTGTTTTTTCTCCTTTTTATTTGCTGTACAAAGTGTTTAAAATATTATTTGTATGATATAATGTTAGTACGGTAATGTTCTTTATTAAGGAAGAAGATGAAATTTATTTTTGTTACTGGTCTGTTTCATAATTCTTTTTTAAATTGGTATTGTAAGATATCTATGCAAGAACTGTTCAGTGGAGCGTTTTTATTTAAGAATGTAATATGTGTAATAAATGGTAGAATCTGACTGCTTTGGTGTGATTGTTTTTTTTTTTTTCTTTTCTTTCTGACAAATAAAGCAAATCCCTGCGACAGAGGCAGATAAAACGGGAGAAAATGAACACGGGAAGTCTTTTCATGTAGCTACCAAACTTTGTCAGGGCTTTTTCAAAGAGTCGAGACTCATTACAAAATTATCATTATCTCTCTCTCTCTCTCTCTCTCTCTCTGTCACACACACACTCTTTCTTTCTTTCTTGCTCTCTTTCTCTCACACTCTTTCTCGCTCTCTCTCTCTCACACACACTCTTTCTCGCTGTCTCTATCTCTCTCACACTCTTTCTTTCTCTCTCTCTCTCTCACACACACTCTTTCTCGTTGTCTCTCTCACACTCTTTCTTTCTCTCTATCTCTCACACACTTTTTCTTTCTTTCTTGCTCTCTCTCGCTCTCTCTCTCACACTTTCTCTCTCTCTCTCTCTCTCTCTCTCTCTCTCTCTCTCTCTCTCTCTCTCTCTCTCTCTCTCAGCAAAGAGGAACACACTGCAACAATGGCTCTCTTTATTAATGACTTCCTTTGTGCCAAGCAATGCATTTTCATTCCTGAAGAAGGGAAAGCCTGCACACTACTGTTCACAATAGCAGCACGTTTCTAGCATCACATTTTTAGACTTTATTACAAAATAGACATCCTCATGAATATCTACGACCCCCTCAAACTTGTCTCTCGTGGACATTTTGTGCATCTTGTCCTTTAATTAGCGCCGTTACCGGCTCAACGGTGTCTAAGTCGCCATTTATAAAACCCGTGCCCATGACTTACAGATTAAAAGGCGTAATCAAATAACTGATGGCCAATTAGAGAGTAATTATAAGGAAGAAAAAGGTGATTTTACAGCACTTTACTCATGTTAATGTCTTCCAGTGTGCTTTTTTTTTGTCTTTTTTCTTCTTTTGATTATGGTTGTAATTGAAATTTTCGCTCTCACTTTCGAGCTCCAACAGGACTCCAAGGACCAGTTCAGTTTAAAATATTAAATCCCTCCCTCACTTGTGTCCCTTCTAAAGTGTGTAAGCTACTGGGCTATTATTCAATTTCTACAATTAATGCTTAGCCACAGTCCTGTTCTGGTGACAAACGAAATTAAGACTGATGCGTTAGTCGTACGTTATGGAGAATTATGGTGAAGTCTCCTGTGTCCATTTCTACATACGCAGGAAGATAGAATCCGCCTACCAAACCTCAACAAGCACTTCGCATGCCTCGAACCGTAAGTGGTAATTAATCCTAAGTCATATTCTGTAATTGAGGGGTAGCATGTGGCAGTGACTGCTTAATGAACTGACGCATCACCTCTCGCACACATACAGAAGAAAATGACGCTAAATTCTGCCTGTTGTCATTTTTCGCCGGTCTCTTGAGAACAATATCAGCTACTTAATGTGCGTATCGCAGCCCACCAGTTCAGCAGAGCAGTCACTTCTCTCCCCCTGGCACAGGGATGAATGGCCACATCCAAAACCACACATGCCTATTACTGTAATAAATAGTAGCACTGCTGGTGTAGCATAATGCCCTACATTAGGAACTTCTCCTCCTTTGTTTTCTGAGAGGACGTTAGCCAACAAATTTGGGTTACTGCTGTGCAGTAAAAGTTATAAAAAACCTACTGAGATCCTGCAGTACTACAGTGAATAGTTTCAACCCTCTGAAAGATCAAGCTAACATTTTTTATTTATTTATTTATTTTTTATTTTTTGAGAACACTGTAATTCAGCCGCAAGCAGAGAAACATCTCGCAATGAAATGTCACATATTGGTCTGGAGAATCACTCTGGAAGAACATAGGAAATTTTTAAAGGTTAAGTAATCCAGTTCCTTCAAAAAAAAAAAACAATTTACCCCATTTTCTCTCCAATTTAGCCACCCAGCAGCCAGCTCTCCTTTATTATACTACAGCAGGAGTGATGGCGAATACGTGCTTCCTCTGAGACACGTGAAACCAGCGGACCGCATCAAGCTGTACGTCACAGGACAGTGTATCAATCTCAGAGAAAAAAATCTTACCAATACACAGTCACAGATGCTCATGATTGACTAGTGTCATTGTGCTTGAAGAGAGAGAGAGAGAGAGAGAGAGAATAACATAGTGTAATAAGCGTATGACCAGATTGGCTGTAGCATCATCAGGATGCGATCTTGCAATTTCCTAAAAATAATTATTTTTTATTTGTCTTATTCCACAATTGGGGGATTGTTTAGCAATGTCATCATATTCAAGTGTATTAACTCATTCCAATCACCAATATATTGTGTGTTACAAAATTTCTTCACTGACAAACAGGTGCATTTGAAGTTTTTAGCGTAATATTAGCAGATACACAGAATGGAGTTAACTAGCATTAAGCATTAAGTAAAAATTGGACATTCATTCATTCATTCATTCATCTTCTACCGCTTATCCGAACTACCTCGGGTCACGGGGAGCCTGTGCCTATCTCAGGCGTCATCGGGCATCAAGGCAGGATACACCCTGGACAAAGTGCCAACCCATCGCAGGGCACACACACACTCTCATTCACTCACGCACTCACACACTACAGACAATTTTCCAGAGATGCCAATCAACCTACCATGCATGTCTTTGGACCGGGGGAGGAAACCGGAGTACCCAGAGGAAACCCCCGAGGCACGGGGAGAAACTCCACACACACAAGGTGGAGGCGGGAATCGAACCCCCAACCCTGGAGATGTGAGGCAAACGTGCTAACCACTAAGCCACCGTGTCCCCAAAATTTTACATACAAATTGACATTTGGACTTAAAACTTGAATGAATTTCCTGGTTAAACAATTGCACTATTTTGATCGTAGAGTACATGGTGATTGCAGAGAAATGATTTATTATCGCACTCTCTGGTGTCATACAAATGAGGATGAGGTTCCCTTCTGAGTCTGGTTCCTGTCAGGGTTTCTTCCTCATATCATCTCAGGGAGTTTTTCCTCACCATCATTACCTCTGGCTTACTCATTAGGGATATATTTCAATTTTTATTTTTTGTATTTTTATTTTTCTGTATAGTTAATTCAGTTCGATTCAATTTATTTGTTTAGCGCTTTTAACAATTCACAAAGCCGCTTCACAGAAGTATAGAAACAGAATAAAAATTGTAAAGTTTTAAATGAAGTTACTATTTATCTCTAACATTTATTCCATAATGAACAAGCCGGAGGTGACGGTGACGAGGAAAATCTCCCTGAGATGATATGATGAAGAAACCTTGAGAGGAACCAGACTCAGAAGGGAACCTCATCCTCATTTGATTGTCACTGGACAGGAAATAATGTCAATGTAAATAATGTCCTTTCTACAACAGTTTGTAGTTGAATGGAATTAAGCAACCAAGAGCTCCTTAGGAACTAATAGGTCAGTGCAATTTCTGAGTTTATTACAGACTTAACGCTAATTCCTTCCCGCCGAAGTCTTCAAATGTTCACCGATGAAGACCCAAGCACAAAGCTGACCGACAAAATGTAGTTCAAAGACAACGTGAGAGTCTGTAAATGGTTCTATCCACAGCAATCCCATGGGTCATGGGCTGTCCATACAGATCTGTCCCAGCAGAGTGCACCACCAAGCGAAGAGACTCCAACCAGGAGTAGGGCATCAAGATGGATCAGGAAGGTACAGAAAGAAGAAGCGCTCACACTGGGAACTCGTGATAAAAATTCTATTGCTGGAAATAGGGAAAATAAGAACAAGATAACTTTCTTTCTTATCCCTGTGATCTTTAAGAGATTGTTGATGATGCAACTTCCTGTTTTCCACATTTTGACTTAGAGGTGAATGGAGTCAGATCCGAGTGAATGTCTTTGGAACTAAAATGTACATTTTTCACAGACTGCAACTAATGACTCGTGGAAACAGACGTGTCCAGACGTGTCCGAGATGTTGATTGAATTCATACTGTACATTAATGCAAAAATAGGATTTGTGAAGCATTTTAATTATCATATTTCAAGGTAAAGTGGAGCTCTAGTTGGCTGGGACAGCAAAAATGCTTTTGTCGGCGTGAACTGGAGGCTTTATATGTAATTTATCTGAAATATGCTGTAATTTGTTGTTGAACGACATTTTAACTCTTTTTACCAGAGGCTAAAAACGGAAATTGTCTATGTGTCCATGTTCAGCACTCAATGCCTTTGTCATGTCACACTCCACAGTCGTGTTTAATGACTCATATGAAAGTAGAGACTCAGGGCTTTAAGAATTTGTACTCCTTCGTAAGTATTTCTGTTTATATGTTATTATATTCAGGGGGCACTGTGGCTTAGTGGTTAGCACGTTCGCCTCACACCTCCAGGGTTGGGGGTTCGATTCCCGCCTCCACCTTGTGTGTGTGGAGTTTGTATGTTCTCCCCGCGCCTCGGGGGTTTCCTCCGGGTACTCCGGTTTCCTCCCCCGGTCCAAAGACATGCATGGTAGGTTGATTGGCATCTCTGGAAAATTGTCCGTAGTGTGTGATTGCTTGAGTGAATGAGAGCGTGTGTGTGTGCCCTGCGATGGGTTGGCACTCCGTCCAGGGTGTATCCTGCCTTGATGCCCGATGACGCCTGAGATAGGCACAGGCTCCCCGTGACCCGAGGTAATTCGGATAAGCGGTAGAAAATGAGTGAGTGTTATTATCTTCATACATATATTTAAGTTCCAAGAAAACAAAATGTTTCTTTTCTCAAACAAATGTTTATAACGTCAGAGTAAATACTGATATTAAACCTATTCCTGCTTTCTGAGATGCCCCAAGTGCTTATTCATAAGCGTCTAAAATGTGAAGGTGCTATATTCTACCACAGAAACTCTGTATAATGTTATCCCAACAGAGGGAAATATATCTCACGCTGAAAGCCAACAGTGTCTCATTTCTAACTCATTTTCTAACAGACTTGCAGCACTAAAATAATTTACTGGCATGTGTACTGGAAAAAGTGTTAACTTTACATACGTAGACATTTTATTTATCTGTTTTACTTCTGGCTATTATTTCTGATACATATCGCCCATTCAAGTGTGTGGTTGTTAAAATCTTTTCTTTCTTCTTTCTTTAATCCGGGCTGTTAACAGTAATGTACTGATTAGAATGCAAGCGCGGACGTTTTGACGTAGCAAAGGGTTCAGGTGGCGATGTGCGCCTGTGTCATATATTAATGTAACACGTCCTCGTGCCCTTGTATGCGTGCCAGAGACAACTGCGCCAAATTTAGTGTGTTGATTAAATGGATATTACGCCGCTGATGTGATTATTGCTTTAATAGGGCTAAACCCCTGTAAATGATGCTAACTAACAAAAGGTCATTTAATTAAGCAGGTGATAGCTGAAGATAATGTGTAATTTGCGAGACGTGCTGGCTGGCGGAGGAAGAGTGGGACAATGTTTTTCCTCGCACGGATCTCGCCCCGCAGTGCCGTTCGCCTGATCGTGTCGGAGTAAACATGCATCGACGTTCCCACAGGAGAACATTCTGGGATTTGTGCAAACATGACAACAAATGAGAGACGAATAAGGAAAGCTCTCTTGAGTCTGACTCTGTTAAAGCTTGCGTCTAAAATAAAACGAGGGGAGAGAACACACCTAACATAGACGGCAGCTTCCTATTTCTGGAGTGTCAAAGAAAGGAAATGATGCCTTTGAATGAAGAGTTTGATATTCACCCAGGTCTCATATTTCTACCATGACAGTGATATGCGGATTAGACGAACAAAGAACAAAGCTGTTATAAAAAATGAATAAATAAGGATACTTCTTAGAACATTTTGCTGTTTAAAGGAAATCTTACATGTTCAGGTGCTGATCGATTGCCTCGTGTTCTCTTACTTTATATTGTTCCTAGCAAGACGTCGTAATGCCTCATTAAAAAGGACATCCGCTCTAAATGCTGTTAGCAGTGAGGCCTAAACATGGGAAAAGCCAGGGGAATAATATTTACTACACCGGAGATGATGGGTTATGCTGGGGTCTGCGTCTTAGCATAAGTTTCCCATGGCTGACGCAAGACAGGAAATGCTCTCCATCCTGATATAGTGGAAACAGGAAATGAGAGGAAAGACGGTAGTTTAATTAACGCATATTTTGCACAGTACAAACATCCTCAGGCATATAGTTTCGTGGTAAGAGACGTTTAAAAGGCTACCTAATATGGATGTTAGTAAATGACTTTAGATTCATTTAGTGTGATTTTAATTCAACGTTTACTTTTTAAAAGTGTCAAAATATAAGAATGTTAAGGCACGGGTTCGAGTCAGCTTTGATGTATGAGTCACGTTTATTTCCTCCCATGAAAAGCTATTTGAAGTTTGTTGACAATGGTGACATTGGAAAATGGCAATTTCTTTCGTCTATTATTTGAAAATGTGTGAAAAACAAAAATCTGTGTTATGTAGCATATATAAACATGTAAGGTGTGAATAGTGTCAGTCGTGAAGCCTTCACAGGAGGAAAGTCCGTCAAGACGCATTGACCCTTGTGCCTTTTGTCAAGAAAGCAGTATAGAGGTGTGCTGAGTGCGACTCATGTACATGCGTTTATAACTAAGTGTAAAGTAAGTGTGTGTTTGCTTAAACAGTCGACCGTGCCACTTTTACATCCGTCTCCTATACGCTCGTATCCACCCGACCGGGGCATCCGTATCGGCCGCAGGTAATGTGCTATCAGCTGTCGTGCTACTCAGTGTGCCACAGCAGCTTAACCTGCTTTTTAATTAGCTTAGCAACATAATATCCAGATCAGCCTATTTATCCTAACAACCCCAGGAGGCTTAACAGATCCAGGCTGACTTGCCAACTGGACCTGAGACCTGGAGAGATGGCTTGCTAATTTCTATTATAATAGAGAATAAGAGGGAATAGCATTGCCAGTAGTGAATGAAACAGAAATTCAAATTGTCTAAACACAGATTTACACACACACACACACACACACACACACACACACAAAGCCTAGGGTGTAGCCTATTTCTCTTTCCTGGTGCCACATGCTGTTTTTACTAAATATCCATACAGTTTGTTTTTATCTCCACTGTTCAGATTTACTGGTTGCAATTCCAGCCTCCAATCTCATGATAGACATCATGCAGCACTTCTCAGTCTCAGTCTCGAGTAAGAGGTTCTTACTACAGTGATATCTTCATAAAGCAGACACAAGTGAGTTCGATCCAAATGTGGAGCTTTTTGGCCGAATTGCCAAAGGTCAAGACTTGGCAGGGTTAAGAGGTTAAGAAGGGGTCAGCTGCTCAAAGCACTTTAGGCAAATCTTCTTAGCACGTCTGGAAGAGCTTAACTCGATAAGTGAGGCAATTACACCGGGTAGTGAAGAGAACTACACAATAAATACATCTGAAAACTTATCTCTCAGTGAAGAGAGCTCAAGTGCTTATTAAGGTGTAGAATCTTTCAGCATAGTTTCCTCTATTACACACCTAAACACACACACACACAGACACACACAAAGTTTCCTACCCGCCTACACTGTACTACATATCTTTTGTGTTTGCTTCTTGAAGGAACATCATATTCCAGCTAAGTGCATGTCGGAAAAAGAAAGAAGTAATTTTCCCCCTCGTCTGCTAATTGTATGAGCTCGTCATTTTCAGTCTGTTTTGCTCTCCCATAAAAAAGAAATGCTTTTTTTTGTATTTTCATGTCTGTTTGAGGTATTTAACAAACACAATTTAAACCTCCCACTGACCCTCGTCAAGTCTCTCAATACTTCTAATCGAGTTTTGATTGTATCAGGGAATTTAGACTCAATCCACTAAGACTATACCATTCCCAGTGATGCTGACTGGCCACTCTGGTTATGTGCGAGTGGTCGATACCCGCCGCTTATATTCCTATCTGCCTGCTGTTGGAACACCTTCATGTCGCTCTGCGTCTTTATCAGCAGCAGCTGGAGTGTCCTTAAATTTTCAGCGTAAACACATGCACATCTGAAGAGGTTCGAGGAAGCTTATCTCAAATCCCAGCCTCTTGTTTCTTTCCTCTCGCTATCTCTGCACCAGTCACCCCCACCATCAGCGCAAAGGCTCAGGAGTATGTGAGGCTGTCAGTCTATATCCTCAGATCATTGCAGCTTTATCGTTAAAGCTGTCTTTTCTGCTGACTGACTCTATCATCTCCTCAATTGGGGTTTGCCTGTGAATTCATTTTTTATTTAAAAAAACATTGTAATGCAATACTCTGACATGCATACTGTACATTCGCCATCCACTATATTAGGAACATTTCAAGATCTGCGCTTTCATGCAGCTCTCTAATCAGCCGATCACATGGCAGCAGCGCATGCATAAAATCATGCAGATAGAGGTCAAGAGCTTCAGTTAATGTTCACTGCAAACATCAGATGTTGGTGCCAGATGGGCTGGATTGAGTTTTTCAGAAACTGCTGATCTATTGGGATTTTCACACATAATTTCTAGGACAGTTGAGGCCTTTTTTTTTTGTTTGTTTTTTTTTATTCAAATCTTCAGCTGTCCATTTTGAGTCAGTTTGTGCCCATGATAGCCTCAGATTCCTGTTCTTGTCTGACATGAGATCTTGAAACCTGATTTGTTCTTCTGTTCTTCCACCTCAGTGTTTGATGTGTTGCACATTTTGAGATGCTTTTCTGCTCACCACAGTTGTAAAGAGTGATTATTTGAATTATTGTAACCTTCTTGGCAGCTAGAAACAATCTGGCCATTTTCTTCTGAGTTCTAGTAACGAGGTTCTCCGACCCACAGAACTGTCGCTCGCTCTGTTTTCTGTTTTTCATACCATTCTTCATAAACTTTAGTGACTGTTATGTGTGAATTTCCCAGGAGATCAGCAGTTTCTGAAACAGTCAAGGCCTTTTGGAACCAACATCCATGCCACGTTACGGTTCATCACATTTTCCCCATGCTATTGTTTGATATGAACATTAACTGAAGCATTTTTTAACGACTGATTGGATAACTCCATAAAACGAGCAGGTGTGCTAGTGTACCTAATAAAAGAGACAGTGTGTTTTTTAATGCATGATATTTAAAGCTGTTGAGCTATGAAGGCTCCTCAAGTGTTACACATTGTTTGTATCTTTCCTTTCTTTAAATGAACAGTAGGCGCTAAAGTCAAACTGTCAGTCACTGTGACTCATAATGACTACATAATCACTCGTCTGTCTAAAAACCATGAAGTGTATGAAGCATCCACTCAGCGAAACCATAGGAATAATGGAATAATGCTGTTTATTTCATGATTTTGAGAGGACATGGTTGAGCACGGAGACCCATGGTGTATTCAAAAAGGAGTTTAACTGCTTGTATGAGTCAGGATTCATGTGTTATGATGGTCTTTGAAGGCCGACTTAAAAGGAAAGTTATTTCCTCCTCCGCACTTTAGTAAACATTCCCGGCAAATACTTTCACGAGGCGAAAACCCTTCTTTGGTTTTTCTTTGGTTTTTCATTTGCTGAATAATGAAATCACGTGCATGCATACAAATGCAGACCAGGCCTGCACATGTAAGTTCAATGCTTGGTTACTGAATCTTGTTCAGCTGTATGAGTCAAAGTTCTGTGAGAAACACTGTAGTCCATTTTTCTTCCACCCCATGAGAGAAAAAGTGTATAGAATAAAGTAAAAGAGGCAGGGCAGTCTTGTATTTCATCCTGTGTTTTTCCTATGATATCAGGTCTGTGAAGGAAAAGGAAAAGGAAGCCCAGAGTGCCACACATACACACGCATGCTCTGTCAGTGGTGCTGACCAAAACACATTTCCCCTTTCGCAAGGTCTGCATTGTTGTGGTCGCAGGTGTGGACTAGTGGGGGCATGAGTTGGAGCTCTTTCACTTACTGCCTGCAGAAAACACACATTCCAGCTGTGGTGAATGGCGTGACACAGTGCACCAGCTTTCCAAAGCTTCCTTTTATAGTCCTAATCTTTACCCCATATTTAACAGCATTTTTTTACACTGAAACTTCAGATTCTCCACAGAAACTAGATGAAGCCGAAATGTACAGGGAGTAAGATAGCAGAAAAGAGAATGCATTGCCTTAGGACCTGCTGTCCTTCGCATTTCAGCAATAAACACCACAGGAAGCCTCCCAGAGCGACAGCAGCGTATCATGTGGATGAAGGGACTCAGAAGCTTCCAGCAGAGTAGGAGACAAATGTAGGCCCAATATGCCAGCCTGATGCCCCTGGAGTGGCCTGTGAGAGGCTTTTTGTATGTTATCACATGACTGGGAAATGAGGAAGAGCCACCATGACAGACCATCAACTCTGGCCGCCAGCACTTTTATGACAGTTGGCCTGGTTTCCACTACACAGACACGCACAAGCACAAACACTTACATTATCCGGCCGTCCTTTCTGGAGTCCACTGTGCCCTTGGCTGACTCTGTGCTGAATAACTCATCCCATTCACCACCTCAGCAAACAAGAACATTTTAGGCTGCATGTGGGCTTGTAAGCAAAACAATGAAAGAGAACGAGGTAATTTCCCAAGCCGTAAATGGCGAGACGAGTGAAGAAGCCAGGAAAGAAAATATATATATATTCCCTTATCTCATCAGCAGTTTGTGAACATAAAACTACAAACACTACACAGTGAGTTAAACATCATCCCTTCATCAAAACAAAAAAAGGGATTTTACTTTATTCCATTGCTTTATCCTGGTCAGGTTTGTGGTGTATTTGGAGCCTATCCTGGGAACACTGTGTGTGATATGAGTACCCTGTCCACCTAGGGTCAATTTACTTTAGCCAATCCACCTTCTGCCATGTTTTTATAAGTGGGAGGAAACCAGAAAGCTCACAGACTTGAACCCTTGAGCTATGAGCTATGAGGCAGAAACACTTTTTCTGATCACTATGTCTAATACATCACTATATCCACATAGAAGCGTAGTTGCTGTCCCATCAAAAAGATGTAATTAATGGGATAATTGTAACTCTTTTGGTTGCATACACCAAAGGAAGTGATTGGGTGAGATAACTTTACATTTAGGGGGTTGAGATATTAAGTAAAAAAAAAGTTGTTCAATTTTAAGAAGCTCTGTAGAATCAAACAGTATTCACTTTGAATAACTGTTCACTGTTCTAGTTTCTTTAGATCTTTAGAAAGATGAACAACCTCTTAGCTTTTTACCTCGTAATTTTGGTCTGAAGGCTTATCTCGGCTGGTTGATTTCTTTTTTCAACTTCACTGTTTTCTGTTTTAACTGAGACAATGATCCAATTAAGTCTGGGCTTAAAGCTTATCTCTTGCCTGTAGCCTGAGGAAGCGAATGGGCTCTAATTGCCTTTCTTAATTGCCACGCTGATACACCTGGACCTGGGTCCAGATAGCTGGGAGCTTTGTGCCCCTCCTGCAGACGCCGTATGGAGATTAACGCCTAATGAAGTTGCAGGGCAAGTCTGCGCCCTGACTCTGACAGCAAGGTAATCCAAATCTAGGAGGAATCACAGCTTTCTGGGGAATTAAGGCTTACTGAGCTCCATGCTCCCAGTAGAGCTTCTCTCTCTCTCTCTCTCTCTCTCTCTCTCTCTCTCTCTCTCTCTCTCTTTCTTTCTTTCTTCTAGTTTCAAGCCCTTTGTTCTCATCGGCTCCGAGAGTGAATCCACCTTAACCCTATCATTTTGGCTGTCCATGCACTCGGAGATGGCGTATTTAATGGATTAGCCCTGAAGGGCTTCTGACACCTTTTCCACTACCAGAATGACCGGCGAGTCATAGCATTGATTTGAGCATTGATTGGGGTAAATTTGAGAATCACATCAAAATGAGAGATCAATAAAGATTAAGCAAAAAAAAAAGAAAGGATCTTATTAGTTGTAAATTTGACTTTGAAGACTTTAAAGACTTGTTGTAGCAATATCTGAAGCGGGTGTCTTCAGTTGTAACCGAATTACGCTTGATGTTGAGGAGCACAAATTGAAAGTGGTGAGACCGCAGAGATGACTCGCAATGTAATGCTTTTATTTGAAGTAACAGAGGCAGTGGAGTCTCTCAGCAAGCAGCTGGTCGCAGCTCCTAACTCCACAGAGTTATCATATACCCACGTCTAGAGGAACATACAGATCCAGACCTCAGTCTGAATGAAAAATCGGCATGTTATGAACAAAACTTGCCTACATGCCTAAGTACACAATGTGCACGTCTCTGCCTCATACACATGCATTTTGAGATGGAGGGGGAACAAAATCTGTGGCAAAAAAGTTTGGAGAAATTGATAATGCAGCTCATTACATATTCCTTTCGGTTTAGTAAACTCCGTAACCGCAGGGCCGTCTCACCAAACCAGGTGGAAATTTGCACTTTATGTTCCTTGGAGCAGGTTTTTTCATTCTCAGAAGTACTATTTATTTATAACAAAATGTGTGACACCACAAGGCCTTTTTAGGACCAGTGTGAAACTAGCATTTCCTCTTTAGTACTGAGCTTGTTTGAGTTCCATTTGCACCATCCATCTCTGCACTTCACAGCCACCGTTTTCAACAGGAGATTTCAAACCAAAATTTGCACCTCAGATTTGAACCTGTTTTAACACATAGAACATTAAACATATTAGTATTATGCCATTACATTGAATCACCTTTGACACAGCACCTCATTTGATACCTACATCTAGCCTAAAACAGTCCTTATGATACAACTGCAAGAAGCATAAATGCCCTCCGAAATGTTTTCGAGACGGATATAAATCCGATGGTTCAAACCACTTCAGGAGGTGGTCTGGGATGCATTTCAGATGAAACTGGACAGGTGTAAATGAATGTGGTTGTTCGAGCCACATACGTCAGCGCTATACTCCTCCCAAACAGAAGTACGTCACTCGCAGGTGATCTTTCACCCAGGGGTCTCGTTGGGTCTTAAAATGCACTGCTGCTGCCGTAAATGCTAGTTTTTGTAGCATAACCGTCGTAACGAGTTTTTTCGTCTTCTTTTTGATTGCATTCTGAAAACCGCATACACCAAAGCGTGTTCCATTTCAATTACCCTGGAAATGAGGTCAAATATATTAGCATTTTGGGCAGGAGTAGAAAGATCGGATTGATATCCGATTCGCCGAGACGCATTTATGTGGCCTAATGTCAATGGAACAGTTTTAACAAATCAGATAGCTATCGGATCAGAGAAAACACATGAAGTGACCAGGTGTAAAGTCTCTCTAGTATTCTGTAAGTTGTTTAAGACTGCTACTGGTACAGAACTTTGCTTTGGACTAAACAAGTCTAAAATATTTTTAGTAAATCCTACAAAATCAACATAAATGCCTACTTTGTTATAAAGTTCTTTGTAAAAGAAGAGATCTTTCTATATCTGCATGTTTTTCTGTGTTCTACGTGTCCCACATAAGTGCCTGTGTGTCCTCTACTTTGTCCTTGTACTGATTGTTTATGCACAGGACACGACGTGGAGCTAATGCCGAGCGATTAACACCATACCAAGTGGTGGGGCATTGACATGCACAAGGAGACAAATGTGTGTGCTCTCAGCCAAGAAGATTGGATTGAGTGAGCGCTCTAACATGTCCCTGCACTTCAGAGCCTTGGGCCAATCTCCAGGACCTGTCTTCGGCGACAGTGGCGGTTTTCCCAGTCTCACTGGTGGAGTCGAACCCCAGGTGTGGATCAAAGAGGCACTTTTAAGCCTCATTGCCATTAAACCTGAAGGGGCAGCCAGATGGATGGAACAGTCTGAAAGGCAGGATTAGGTCAGAATCCTCTAGAAATTGCAGAAAACCTGTTTTCAGCTACACTGTGAAAATAAATACAAACCTAAAACACATTTGGAAGTTGTAATGATAATGAACTGTTGTGTTATTCCATCTGATATGTCCATATGAAATCTTTGAAATGGTCAGAAGAAGGTGTAGTAAAAAGAAAAAAAAAAACCCTAAAGGATGCTGTCATCTGGATTCCTGCTTATGACCTTGGACCACAACATGCATAGAGCAGACTTATTGGCTGGTGCTCTTCACAGAGGCATCTCCCCGTGATTAACATGTCTCATGGCCTGGTGACATCGCATCTGAGAGGGGGGGAGACAGGAGGGTGGTTGGCAGCAAAAGAGTGTGAAATCTGCTAATTAACGTGACCTGCCTTTGATCCAGGCAGAAAACACAAATGACATCTGAATCAGGAGGGGCAACAGGAGCAGGAATGGGCCAGTACCCTATCATGCCGTGGTGGTGCATGGCGTGAGGTTTGAACCCTTCCGCCAAAAACAAAGATGTCAAAGGGGTTGAGGACTGGCTGAGAGCTATGAGAAAACAAACAGTGAAACTCCTTCCTATCATTTCTCCTATTCCTGAGTAATCACAATTTATTTTTTTATATCAATGCCACCTTTGTTTCATCTTTTAACTATACTACTTTCACCTTAGGTTCTGCACGAGTTCTCACCTGCAGTGGAAAGACATGTAATCACCAGGCCTTGTCTCAGCTGCCAGGTTGCAGGTCTGGGATGGGTGTCCTCGAGCCCCTCCTCTCCTTACAGATGGCTCCGGAGGCCCCCGCCTGGAGATGTGTTATTTGGGGTGTGCACTGAGGCGCACTTGATTAAGGGAGGACGCATCTCATCTTCTCTTTTGCTCTCTCAGTCTCTCTCTTTCTGAGATATGGGTGCTCATCAACCCTTGCTGCTACTCGAGCGTCGCCGGTCACTCAGCTAGGACAGATTGTAGAGTGAAAGGAGTAGAGGTGTTGCAGGGAGCTTGTCAGATGCAATCATGCTCTTTTTTCCCTTCTCTTTCCCTCCAGACTGCTCAATGCATGCCAAGGTAATGCACCAGCCTGTTTGCTCGTTCCTTGGCGCAGCGTCCTTTCTCTGCTGCATATGTAGCAACACGAAAGCTATTTCCTGTGCTAAGTCTCCAGAACCCACAGGGGAGTGTCACACACACACACACACACACACACACAAACACACAGGCACACACACCATGATAATGACTGTTTACCTGCATCCATTCTATCCAGCGCTGACACAGGAGAAACTGTCTGCATCCATCCTATCACTGCCAACCAGGAGAACACGTCTTTGGTTATCATACAGGAGATACGATCATGACCATAGGATTAATGTGTCAACTAAATTGACACATTACAAAATATTAGAGAAGATTACCTTACCATAACCCAAATCGAATGTAAACACAACAGTTTAAAAGCAGCACGGCAGGAAATTGGAAGCACCGACACACTGTAGCCTTAGAGATAGTGTTTTATTATTGTTGAGATGAAGCATCATAGGCCAGGAGCGAAAAGAGAGGGAGGTTCGTAGGCAGGGTGTAGTAATTCAGCTCAGCCAACTCTCAGACAGCTCCCTATCTATTGGCTTTTACGTAAGAGAAAAATCAGTACGCGCTGTCAGATCTGTGGCAGGCTGTCGGAGGCAGATTAAGGACAACACTGCCACTGTAAACAGATTGCTACCACCTTCCTGCCAGAGACTCGCCTAACAGCTAAGAGTCACAGCCACTGGTAGTGAATGATTTGTGAACAAATAGTTGGATTTTATTGTTGTTGTGGTTTAAATACTGTTCCTAGTCAAAAACAGGTCTAAACACAAAAACATTCGCCTTAATAAAATACCTTGAACTTTTACGGTGAGTCTTCAACAGGATGTGAATAAGAATTGAGACAAGAGTTTGAGAAGAAACACAGTGCTGTTTAAAATATAAATGGGGCATGTATAGCTCAACATGATGGCTGAATAAAGAAAGTAGCGTCCATCGGTTAAAAGAGTCAAGCACCTTGATAAAAAATCTTGGAAAAAAAAAAAAGCCTGCACAGTTGCTGAAGTAAACTGCTTTTATTATTCATGCTAGCGGCTCTAAAGAGCACACATTATTGTAACACGTTTGTTTGAAACATCATCTAACCAATATGTTTCTGGTGTATGTGTCTCTCCCAATTTAAACAGATAGGAGCTTGGTCATCTATGACTGAATATAGCTGCCCGGGAGCGTTACCAAGATGGCCACTGAGTGGACAGACTTTACTTTAAGGATTTTGGCACCACTCACCCGATTCACAGTTCTTATGATTTTCATTCATGTATGACATGCTCATGTTTGCAGTGTTCTATAGTAAACACTTTTTTGAACATACCACCACGTTTCAGTTCCAATTCCCCAAAACGCAAAAAATAAAAGACATTTTGTGAACGTTTCACCGAAACAAGTGAGAGATGTATTCTGCACAATGAAACTAAACACACCACACACAAGTGCAAAGTAAGCTGTCTTTTTTTTTATTTAAATTACAGTCAGCTTTAGTGATTATATCTATATAATCACTTTAATTTCCATAGACCAAAAGAAATAATACAGAATATTAATTAAATAGCAAAACTCTTGCTCTTAGATCCTAATGAGACTCTAAATTAGTGCTTTATTAAAAGCAGGCACACTTGGAGGGTAAAGCCATTAAGCATATAGATAAAAGACTCAGAAATAGCACTAGTCTTAGCGCTAAGCCTTTACCGATTAGATCTAAGTGAACCAATATGATAATGTAATTTCTGCCATTCCTTAATTAACTAAACACTCATTCATTCATTCATTCATTCATTCATCTTCAGTAAGCTTTTAACCACTAACCCCAGTAACTTTGGCAAAGAGGTAGCAGGGAAGGAGTATTGGGATTCCAGTTCATCTACGTATGTTCATTTAATAATCATTTCTCAAGTCACCTATACATATTCTTGGATAAATATTTAAATGTAGTATGTGAAATGGGGTAATTTTTTAAGCAGTTGTTCAAAATGTTTCAACTGACATTTGAAGTATAATGTCTTACTCCCAAACCTGTTCCAGATTACAGAAGCGCTCATCCACTGCAGGTTTCTCTGATAGGGTTTTGTTTGTGGTGGTTGGTAATCTGGAGCAGTATTGGATCAAGTGGTTCAGGTTCACTGTTGTTGATTGGAAGGTTGGAGTTCAAGCCCCAGCATTCCTTTGCTGCCACTGTTGGGCCCTTGAGCAGGGCCGTTAACTCACCATTCTCCAATTGTGCTGCATCATAGCTGCCCCTGTGCTGAGACCCCAACCTCTAAAGCTGGGATAGGAAAAGAAAAGTATTCAACTCAGCTTTAATGTACGTTTGGCAATAATATCTTCTTCTAGAATGGTGTTAAACTTGTCAATGAGTGAAGGTGCCAAGCTAACACTTGGTTGATACTTTTGGCCTGGCTGTTGCATTGTGGGTAATATTCTGATGTCAGAAGCACTGATAAACCAAGCTTTTCCATGAAATGCTGTTACACTATCAAGGTAAATCGCAGTCTTGAATAATATAATATAATCCTTCACAGAGCTGATCGGCCCTATGCGCTCACTACGCAAGTTGCGTAGGGCCCCGCAAATTACGCAAGGCCCCATCTCTCCCTACCTCATTTTACAGCGCATGTTAATGTTTACTGTGTAGATGACAATATGAAGCGGAGATATCCATCTGGCCATGAAATGAGAATATATTAGTCTCTGTCTGACTAAACTAAACTAGCTGTGCAGTGCTGCCAGTGCAAGTGTGAATGTGTGGCAAATGGTTTACATGGCTCACGGGTCAGGTAGGAGGGCCCCTTAGCAGAATTTTGCTTAGGGCCCCAGGGAAGTCAGGATCGGCTCTGATCCTTCAGATGATAAAAAAATAATGTGTATGAACATCAATTTGTGGTCCTGGAATGCAGTAGGCAGAGATTTATGTGGCAGTATTCTACATGGCTTAGAGAATTGTTTCCACTGCCACTATCATAGTACTAAATCCATTCAAGGGTTGACAATCTGTGGCCTAGACGATGGCCACTGGTGACTAGGGTAATAGAGATGTGTATAGTTCTGGACGAGTATGAGGTGATTCACTATATAATTCAATAGACTGAGTTGCACCCTGCAAAAATGTGCACCACCAGTAGCATTGTGTGGTGTGGGTAACACCTGGACGTCCAGTGACTACCTGTGTGTGTGTGTGTGTGTGTGTGTGTGTGTGTGTGTGTGTGTGTGTGTGTGTGTGTGCATGTGCCCACACTAGCAATTGATTCTACAACAGCTGTGCGCACATTGATTATCCCCTCAGTGCACACATGACTCTTGTGTCTCTTAATGAAACTCCCATATAATGCCAGGCTGACTGTAAGATTTCGGAAGGATTATGTCAGTCTCTCATTCAAAGTTTTTTTTTTTCATGTGGACAAACAATAGAGAGCATTTTGCTTTTTGTTTTTTTGTATTTTTGACCCCCAGCAATTCTGAAATAAAATGATATATATTATATAATTTGTTAACAACCTGAAAGTGGTTAGCACGTTCGCCTCACACCTCCAGGGTCGGGGTTCGATTCCCGCCTCCACCTTGTGTGTGTGGAGTTTGCATGTTCCCCCCCTCGGGGGTTTCCTCCGGGTACTCCGGTTTCCTCCCCTGGTCCAAAGACATGCATGGTGGGTTGATTGGCATCTCTGGAAAATTGTCCCTAGTGAGTGAATGAGAGTGTGTGTGTGTGTGCCCTGTGATGGGTTGGCACTCCGTCCAGGGTGTATCCTGCCTTGATGCCCGATGACACCTGAGATAGGCACAGGCTCCCTGTGACCCGAGGTAGTTCGGATAAGCGGTAGAAAATGAATGAATGAATGAACCTGAAAGTGCTTGACTGGTCAGGACTGTCCTAAGGGAGCAGAGTTCCCTCTGGCCAGTAGCTTCATTGCTTCAACGCCAGTCTTGATTTTTCCAGTATCATAGTTCCTCTGTGTAGGAGGAGTTTTCATGGGAAAACAAGTGACAATAATACTTCACGTATGTATGCTTTGTGGTTCTCTTATATTAGTATAAAAAGTGTGAGAATGGAGTAAAAGTTCAGACAGCTATATTGAATGTTCAGATCTTAAACATATGATGATGCATATTTTATTTCTAACATTGTTGGAGATATCTGTTCTTCAGTACACAACATTTTAGGATTCTTTGTGGTGGCTCGAGTAGTTAAGGTTCAGGGTTGTTGATTCAAATCATGTTTTTGCTAGGGGCTCAGACCCAGCGACTCAGATGGTAATCGCAAACATTGTTTTTGTTTATACACAGCCATTTCTGCATTGATTTTTATGTATGTATGTATGTATGTATGTATGTATGTATGTATGTATGTATGTGTGTGTATGTATGTGTATGTATGTATGTATGTATGTATGTATGTATGTATGTATGTATGTATGTATGTATGTATGTATGTGTGTGTGTATGTATGTATGTGTGTGTGTATGTATGTATGTGTATGTATGTATGTATGTATGTGTGTATATATGTATGTGTGTGTGTATGTATGTATGTATGTATGTATGTATGTATGTATGTATGTATGTGTGTGTATGTATGTATGTATGTATGTATGTGTATGTGTGTATGTATGTATGTATGTATGTATGTGTGTATGTATGTATGTATGTATGTATGTATGTATGTATGTGTGTATGTGTGTATGTATGTGTATGTGTATGTATGTGTATGTATGTGTATGTGTGTATGTAAGTATTATTTTCTTGAATCAGCCTTTCACAGCCACATATTTATCTCGTGCCAGAGGCAACCAGGGTTTGGGCATAAATAGCAGAAATGTGTGACATAACAAAAAATTCACCTTGTACAGAGATTATGAGGTTGAAAGGCCACAACAGTCCAAGACAGGATAATTATCCATGCCCTCTGGGTGGGATAGTTGTCCTTATTTTCTCCCCTGTTGATTAGAGTAACACAGACCATTTGTGGGCATCTGTGAGCTCATGTATAGAGAAGATGACACAAGCTCCATCCTTATACTGTGTTCAGCAGAATACTGTGTTCAGCAGTTTTAAGTTTACTGTCATAACCATAAACTGTGCTTAAGCTTTTATATATTATAAAATACTTATGCTACATTTCTATACTCCTCCTACCTGGACATAGTGGAAAAATTCAAACTAAAGCTATAAGCAGTGTGAGATATCATGAAGTGAATTTGTGGGAGATTTTGCACATATTCAAAACTATAAATTATTAACAGATTATGAAAACTGTTGCATCAGTCAGCTGTATGGTCTGGGCTTTATCAGCAATCATTTAAAGACTTTGACAGGAAGAAATTTTTGTTAGGTCTGAGTTTGCACTATTTGCACTATTATAAACCTTTGTAAAAAGGACATTATTTACATTTACATTATTTACTGTCCAGTGTCACTCAAATAAGGATGAGGTTCCCTCATGAGCCTAGTTCTTCTCAAGGTTTCCTTATATGGTCACAGGGAGTTTTTTCTTGCCGCCATTGCCTCCTGCTTTCTCAATCAAGTCAAGTCAAGTCAAGAAGCTTTTATTGTCATTTCAACCATATGGTGCTACAAAAAAACAAAGACAGAGCTATAAGGACTTAGTAAGTAGTCCTTAGCTCCTTAGTCCTTAGTCAATAGTGATAGGGATAGATAAAAATAAATATTTTTTAATAAATTTTAAACTTTATTTGTATTAATTAATTTATTTATTTTTTATTCTTATTTTGTTTTTTTTATTATTATAATATATATTTATTTCTTCTTTTTTTCTGTTTCTATATTTCTGTAAAGCTGCTTTGAGACAATAGACATTGTTAAAATTGCTATACAAATAAATTGAATTTCAATTTGAATTTGAAAGGTGATGAACATATTGCACAAGTATATTCAGAGTCTGAGATCAGTACAGTAGTGTAAGAGATATAAGTAAACATGATAAATAGAGTACAGTGTATTGTACATACAGTAAGTTGTGCTTAAAGTGGTGTTATTGGTTATTTAGTGAATCCATTATTTTTTGGATTTGGTCCCATTTTCACTAGTCTGATAGTGGGTGTGGTCTGAAAGGTCATGTGATTAAAAACGTAATTATAGTTGTAGTTACTATGATGCTGGATGGAGTTCACTCGATAAATTAACTTGTACTTATTGAAGTTTGGTCTAACACCTGACTGTGATACTTGACAAGGATCAACTAAGCTGTACAATAATGAAACTGTTTTATTGTGGACACTATACTCTATACGCATATGCTTCTGATTCCTGGTGACACTTTTTACTAATACGGTTAGGTATTTTGTTATCAAATATCTGACATGTGCAATCTGTGACTTTTGTACTGAAAGCTATTTGAGTTTCCAATTGTTGATGGATCAGAAATGAATTTTACAATATGTTCAACCTTATCTTTATGCTGAAGAAAACAGAAATGGTCAAAGCCCTTTACTGAGAACCGGTACTGTAGATATATGGACTGGTTAAAAGTCAGAAAAAAATAAATCACAGACATATAGACAACTTGACACTAAATATGCATCACAGTCAGCAGATAGAAAAGTCTAGCCTATGTTATATTGTTTTATTCTGAATGGTTAATCGCATAAATCAAAGCTTGTTATTGCCACATAACCAGATTGCTGCTTTGCTTATTAATAGAACGCTGCAGATTTCTACAGATTTTGCCGGCTGCTGAAGATAAAATAGGTAATCTTTGAGCATAGTTAAATAAGAATATTTGAGCTGACTCTAATTATCTTTTACAATTATGTGTGTGCACATGCAAGCAATTATGTTTGTCTGATTCTACAAAACTGACAAGGCCTGGACTAGCAAGGGACTTCTGAAAGCACTTTATACATAAAAACATAACTGGCTGTTCCACTTGCAGCAGCTTGCTCCCAGGAAGGCACAGGATAACATTTGCTGATGAGATTTGATTAGACTACTGCAGGGAGGCGGTGTAACTCATGGGCCAAACTACATCTGGGAATTTAGGAATATAGACGTGTGCACTGGCATTAGAAAAAAAATAGGCCATCTACCTCTGTCATAAATATAACGGGATAACATAAAGACAAAGGGTCTGAATACATTTGGGAATACTTAACAACAAATTAAAAAGGGAAAGATTTGGAGCATATTGAAAAGGTGTTTCATTAGCTGCTGGTTTGGGAATGGCACTAAAGCTGGTTGAAAATGACAATTAAAATGTCAAGGAAACCTCTGAGGATGTGGAAGAAAACAGGACAAGTCCACATCTGGTAAAGGATCAGTGTGTGAGAGCATAAAGATGTAACCATTTGGTGTATAGCATTATTGCTCAATCACTCACTCACTCACTCACTCACTCACTCACTCACTCACACTCACTCAAACACTCACTCACTCACTCACTCACTCACTCACTCACTCACTCACTCACTCAAACACTCACTCACTCACTCACTCACTTACTCACTCACTCACACTCACTCAAACACTCACTCACTCACTCACTCACTCACTCACTCAAACACTCACTCACTCACTCACTCACTCACTCACTCACACTCACTCAAACACTCACTCACTCACTCACTCACTCACTCAAACACTCACTCACTCACTCACTCACTCACTCACTTACTCACTCACTTACTCACTCACTTACTTCCTCACTCACTCACTCACTCACTCACTCACTCAAACATTCACTCACTCACTCATTCACTCACTCACTCACACACACTCACACACTCACTCACTCACTCAAACACTCACTCACTCATTCACTCACTCACTCATTCACTCATTCACTCACTCATTCACTCACTCACTCACTCACTTACTTCCTCACTCACTCACTCACTCACTCAAACATTCACTCACTCACTCACTCACTCACTCACTTACTTCCTCACTCACTCACTCAAACATTCACTCACTCACTCACTCACTCACTCACACTCACTCACCCAAACACTCACTCACTCATTCATTCACTCACTCACTCACTTACTTCCTCACTCACTCACTCAAACATTCACTCACACACACACACACTCACTAACTCATTCACTCACACACTCACGCACTCACTCATTCACTCACTCATTCACTCACTCATTCACTCACTCATTCACTCATTCACTCACTCACTCAAACATTCACTCACTCACACACACACTCACTAACTCACTCACTCACACACTCACTCACTCACTCATTCACTCATTCACTCACTCATTCACTCACTCACTCACTCACTCACTCACTCATTCATTCACTTATTCTATTATTAACCTTAAACTCTGTGTAAAGTTAACCCAACGGAGGTAAAAACATCTCACACTGGATGCCAACAGCCAACAAATCCTGACTTAGGGACTTCATTCATTCATTCATGTTGGCATCTTCTACCGCTTATCCAAACTACCTCGGGTCACGGGGAGCCTGCGCCTCTCAGGCGTCATCGGGCATCAAGGCAGGATACACCCTGGACGGAGTGCCAACCCATCACAGGGCGCACACACACACACACTCTCATTCACTCACGCAATCACACAGTACGGACAATTTTTCCAGCGATGCCAATCAACCTACCATGCATGTCTTTGGACTGGGGGAGGAAACCGGAGTACCCGGAGGAAACCCCCGAGGCACGGGGAGAACATGCAAACTCCACACACACAAGGCGGAGGCGGGAATCGAACCCCCAACCCTGGAGGTGTGAGGCGAACGTGCTAACCACTGAGACACCGTGCCCCTACTTACAGATTTAACATAATTCATTTATTTATACTTATTGAAAATGTCCGACAAGTCGGATGAGTATTGGTAAAAAGGGTTAATGAACATCTAAATATGTTTTTGCTCCATGTGGATTAAGAGAAGCTTGCACGCTTTCATCCCATAACACATCCTGTCATCAATACAGACGTCACTAAAGGACACATTAAATGTAGTTCCATTTTTGACGCCGAAAATTAGACAAGGTTCTAAAATTCAGGGCTTAAAAAAAAGTCTCACCAGATTCACATTAGTTAAAGCTTCTGCTCTGCTCTACTGATCTGCTTATCTAACATTGCACTGACTTATTCATGTGAAATGTTGTGTATTTACACCTCATTGTCCTCAGCCTAAACCATGTCTGTATTTTTATGTTTGAACGTTTTCATGGTGCAAACCAATGCTTCACAGAAAAGGTCTTGAACTATACCACAAGATATGTGCCGTGTAAAGTCCCTAAAAACTCTGAAATCTTAAAAGACTTCTGTTTAATCTTTCAGTAAAGCCCATTGCCATGGCACAAATGAATACAATTTCTCCCTTAGCATATAAAAGTCAGTTGACTAAACTGTATCCCTCTCCTGACATATTGACATCATTGTACTCTGAAATCATTCCTGTTCGATGGGTAGCAGTTTTTTTTTTGCTATAAACCGTGAGCTGAACACAGCTCTGGGATAGTGTTAAAGCAGTTTTGATTGAATTTTCTGCAGCGCTAAGTGTGCATTAGCAGAGGCAGAGAAAGGAGAAGGTAATGAATTGGATTAAGGCTTCCATCACTGGGAGGTTTTAGAAGACTGTTATTTGATGTAGCATATCGTGTATCAAAATCAGCAAAAGGAATACAGACGCGTACACAGCGCTTTAAGCCTGCAACAAAATCAAAAGCCTTAAGATGTGAGAGAGGATTCTGCACTGTTTGCTTCCAATTAAAGATGAACAATGATTAACTGGATGTTGCGGGAATATTGCCGCGGATATATGCGGCCCATATGGCATTCTGTTTTTGTAATATATTCATAACCCAATACCCATCGCAGCAGTAATAACAGACAAACTGCGCAGTAATGTGCCATATGCTGAACCATTAGTGTCATTCAGAAGATCCCTTCCACACAAAGCCTTGTGGATAGCAGTTAGAGGTGCCACGGAAAGAGCGCTGCTTTCTGTCTGTAAATAAAAAAAAAAAAACACGTAGCCATTTACTTATTGAAATGTAGAATGCAGAAAAAATCTGCCCAAATCTCACCCACATGAAGCAGATCTCCAAAATTATTAACAGTCTGAGGCTTAATATATAATCAGTATTGCCCAGCTTAGAAATTCAGTCCGTCTCCTTTTTGAAGGTCACTTTCCTCTCCTTTTCATTGTTGATTCTAATGTATTCCTTCATGGCCCCAAAGCAAGTGAAGGGGCTGAATATTTCCAATTATTGGCAAAGTGTCAGGCAAAGCTGCTGTAATTAAAACCCAATCAGCATGGAGGTGCACATGCTCACTAATAGGTCACCAGTCCACCTGATTTAAGGCATCTTTCTACTTACTCAGTCCTATATGTAACACAATTACTGCGAGTAGTGTGTATCGTGAATGATAGCTGACAGTTTTGTATGTTCTGTTAGATCTCTGCTATGTCACTGTTCCTTGTGAAGCTAGTTTTTTATTCACACTGCTTTTTATATCACGTGAAAAAAAACGTAGGGTTTTAGCCAGCTCTGTGTGTGTGTGTGTGTGTGTGTGTGTGTGTGTGTGTGTAGCACAAATGGAGAAATATTTGACAGCTTTTTCAGCAGCATGGAGAAATGATATCAGCTTTTTTCCAAGAGAAAGGCTAAATTTTCATATTCATATCACTCCAGGTCGAAGTGTTCGTGAGGTGAATGAAACATCTGTAACAAGGTCAAAGGCACCAGTGCGCATTCAGTGGATTAAAACTACATAAAGATGCGAACATAAATTCACACACAAGCCTCCTTCAAAAGTCTCCTCACTCAATTGTCTGAAAATCAACTGTCTTGTCTGTCTATCTGCCAATCTGTGTAGCTGCAGTCAGGATGGGACTTATTTTATATGCAAAGGAAGGACTCGGTGTCCATTCTGACCAGATTAATGGGCAACTTTTGGGCACAATGCAGCAAGTATCCATTGTACATATGTACTCCAGTCTCGTGTCCTGCTGATCCATAGACAACAGACTCCCTCCCTCTCTATCCTGTCTGCTGTGGTTTAAAAATAACCATTGACTGCCGATTCCGAGATACTCACTAACACTGCTTTCTGGGTCAATTCTATCACAGACATAGAGCACAATTAAATTGTGCTGCTGGCATCGATACAGATTAACTGCCATGATCCAAATATCTTCGGATAGAGCCAGATGAAGGCAGCAGAGCATAACCTGCTGCATCTCATCACAGCATACTAATGGTCTCGCATTTTCCACTGGCGTATGAATGTTTTATTCTGGATCATTCCCATAACTCACTGCTAAACACAGAGCGCACAGCCTGTCTCGCTGCGATCTTACTTTATTTATTCTATATTCTTTACTCTGTATTTATGTAAAGCTCTTTATTCCAGACCTCAAGAACTCAGAATGCAGAATTAATATTTTCTCAAAGGAGAAAACAGGTGTCGTGCTCCTTGTCAGACTCATACACTTAGCTGACCCTGAGGTTTTTGTTAACGCCCCCAACCCTTAATTCAGAGCTTCGCCTCCAGTCTGCACTGGCTGTAGCTCCAGCGTTGGCCCCTGCAGTAGTGGTATGTGGTGTGATGCGGCTGGTCTTGAGAGAGCACCTGGTTGTGTAACGTCCCGCTGCTGCTCTGCAGGAGCCATGCATTATGCAGTGATCACATTTCCATGCCACTTCCTCCTGTGCTGCGGCAAAAATAGAAACTTTCAGCATTCGCTTCGCTGTTTGTGGCTGATCCACCCTCCCTCGCTCCTTATTGCTCTTGTTATATCTATCCTTTCCCCAAAAGCATACATACTGTAGTCTATATAACACACACACACATTCTGCCAGCACTGCTATAACCAAGATATTAGGATGAGCATGAGAGAGCCATAGAAGGAGATGGATATGTCAAAGATCCCCAGCTATCAAGCGTTTTATTGCTGGTTTATTAAAACGCCTACCTCTATGTTCTTTATTCTCCTCTGATACAGACGAGCTAAGAGATGGAATTTGAAAGGGCCTGGGAACGCCGCACGAGTCCGTGCAAGATTTTAAAATAAGACACGTTCTCAATTCTATCCATGTTTTCCAACACTTTATCTATTATTACCATCATTTCCATTTTAAATGTGACGGTAGATGGTTTATCCGCTTTACCCCGAAAAAATGTGAACGAATATAATTCCACGAGTGAGCACTAAGTCTCAGACTACAGTATCCTGTTCTATTGTTGTTCTACTTGTGATGTCTATTATAAGGAACAACACTGTATGAAAGCTGAGAAGAGCTCGGCGGAGCAGTCAGTAAGGCAGCCTTTGAGCCCACGCATCAATAAAGCTGTGGCTTTCACCCTGTCTGCGAGACTAGAGCTATCAGCAGTGCTGAAATGAAAGAGGGGAGAGTGAGACAGAGAGAGACACGGTGTCAGACAAACACTATGTTTTTTTTTTTTAGAGCTGAGGTACCCATAGACTGAATAAAAGCAACAGTCATCCTTCTATCGAGAGATATGAAAACACTTTTGTGCCCTTGTCGTGCTCCTTGTCAGAAAAGCAAACACACTTGAGACTTCCTGACGGTGACCCTGATATTAGACGATCTAACATACAGCCGCTTTAAGACTCGGGTCTGCAGCATTAGATGTGATGTGAAGAGAAAAATCAATATGCAGAATGATCTCAAAACTTATTTTATTTTTAAATATATTTATTCCAGTCAATGATAAATCACAGACCACGTAGAAAAGACAAGATTTGATGGTTAAGCTCCAACTATTTTTGGTAGTAATCCATATTTAATCGGCGCTGTTACCCGTCCCTGCATGTTCCTCATCAGGTATTGAATAGTAAAACAGCCTGAGGTAAAAAAAGCTCCTGTGTATTCTTAACAGCCGTCTGTACCTGCTGTGATTGTTAACTCTGTGTCGTCTGGAATGTTACTCCAGTGGGAAAAAACTGTAAGACTTCGCTATTATTTGGAGGCATGATTAGCTAAATAGAAATCACGGCTGAGAGAGAAATGATTCTTTTGCACTCTGGAGATGTACTACTGTAATGTCCAAGGCAGTGAAAAAGAAAAATTAATGAGATGTAAATGGGATTTAAAGCTGATCACAGAGGCTAGTTGTACATGCAAAACTCAGACATTAATGATTTATTAGAAGCCGTCTGTTTTCCATTCATTCTATATCCATTTCCTAAACCAAAAGTAAAACAAGATTAAAATAAACTGTCAATCAGAAATGGATCAATTTTAGTCAATAATTAATAATAATAATAATAATAATAATAATAATAATAATAATAATAATAATAATAATAATAATAATAATAATAATGAAGACATGTAAATCAGATGATGAGGCTGTGCTTTGAAATAATCTATATTCATTACTTATTTATTTTGGACACTGTTTATTGCAGCTGCAACAAATAAACATCCTCTCTGCTCTCCAAGGTTATCCTCAAACATCCTGGTTTGATCCTGAACTCAGGTTACTGTCTGTGTGGAGTTTCTCATTATGACCATTTGGGCTTCCCACATCCAAAAATGTAGCTGTAGATGGACTGTGTGTGTGTGTGTGAGTGTGAGTGTGAGTGAGTGAGTGAGTTAGATAGTAAGTGACTGAGTAAGTGAGTGAGTGAGTGAGGGAGTGAGTGAGTGAGTGAGTGAGTGAGTGAGTGAGTGAGCGAGCGAGCGAGTGAGTGAGTGAGTGAGTGAGCGAGTGAGTGAGTGAGTGAGTGAGTGAGCGAGTGAGTGAGTGAGTGAGGGAGTGAGTGAGGGAGTGAGTGAGCAAGTGAGTGAGTGAGTAAGTGAGTGAGTGAGTAAGTGAGTGAGCAAGTGAGTGAGTGAGTGAGTGAGTGAGTGAGTGAGTGAGTGAGTACGTGAGTGAGTGAGTGACTGGGTGAGCAATTGATCGACTTAGTGAGCGAGTGAGTGAGTGAGTGAGTGAGTACGTGAGTGAGTGAGTGACTGGGTGAGCAATTGATCGACTTAGTGAGCGAGTGAGTGAGTGCAATTGTTTTTTTCACAGACATATTTTGTAAGATATGGTATGAACAATGTCTGTCTAGGGTGAAATTATGTTCCAAACTCAATGAAACACAATGCAGCAAGGTTTCTTTAGGTTAGGTGAGTGAGAGAGAGAGAGAGAGAGAGAGAGAGAGAGAGAGAGAGAGAGAGAGAGAGATGGTGCTGGTGGGAGTATGGGGAGTATGAAGGACCAATTATGAATTGTGGTTCTCCTTCTCAAGGTCAAACTCAGAACGGGGCACACAGCCAGACACACAGGAATCATTACAGGAAACACAACACAAAACATATCCACCCACACAGAATCTTGGCACACTAGAGAGACACTAAGTCGGTGTATTTGGGAGATATATCTGACATCTGTACCTTTCTTCTGACTTCTTAATATTTCCAATAGCTTCATCACTTCTGCTTTCGCTACATCAATGTGCACCAGAAGGCTTCTAGCGATTGGAGCATAAATGTTATGTTTTTATGATAATAGACCTAAAGCTGGTATTGATTCTATCATATAGAGTTGCAAGTTTCCCTCCAGCTTCCCTCTACGCCAAGACACTGTCGTAAAGATAATTTCACATATTGGACAAATCTGTCACTTTCCCCTGAAGACACAAATTCGTGGCTGTTCGTTAACGAGGCGGGGGTCAATTCCCCAAACAATGTGGTTGGTGTCACAATAAAAAGCAGGTTTTATGGGTTGTAGCAGTGAAGCACTATTGAACAGATAAAACACGCCAAACTGGCATCTGGAGGATTATAAAAGGAATTGCCATGAAAAAAAATCTCACACACCCACAGCCAAATCCGTTCAGTGAGCGAGGTGATTGAGTTCAGAGCAGTAATGTACCCTGTGCCTACGGCGCCACCTTTAGGACAAGAATTACAAAGCAGTACTTTTAAACCTGGAGCAACTGTCCAACAGCCAAACAATTCCAGTAGAGGGTTAATGCTGCCCCCCACTGTCAGGAGCAGGAGAACTTGTGTTTATATAACCAAAATAAAGACAAGAAAATGTTAATCCGTATGCAGTTAAAACACATCTGTGTTATGAGGGATGTAAAAATATCTACAACTGCTTCGATTAATCTCCCTTAAAACCCTTGACAGAAGATAAACGTGATAACAAATGATTCAATTCAACGTTGAAGGAACACGCCGTACCTCACTCATCTTAAGATTCAGGTTTTATACTGCATATTATACTGATTCTTGCAAAATGTGAAAATGAAATGGATTTATTTGGGATTAAATGCCATATTTATCTACATAATGTAACCATTAACATTCCACTGAGGGATCAATCCATCCTTCCATTTTCTGTTCTTCTTCTCCTACAGAGACTCCTTAACCTGGAGCTTATCTCAGGAGATTCGGTGCACAAGACAAGAACGATTGTGCCACTTGATCACAGGACATAATCCCACACACACTCTACATCACTTAATGATGCTAATCAGCCTACAGCATGCCTTTGGACTGGGCAGGAAACCCCTGAAGCAAGGGGAGAACATGCAAACTCCATACATGCAGGCTGCAGGCAGAAATCGAATCCCAGGACCTCGGAGGTGCGAGGCGGATGTTCTAACCACTGAGCCACCATGTTCCCTTGCGGGATCAATAGAGCTTGCAAATATGATTCCATACATATTCACTCACATCTCATACTTAGTTAAATGGAGTTCATTTGGTGTGACATTACACATAAGTGATCTCAATAGAAATCCACCTGTTCCTGGAAAGTTTCCAAATCGGATACAGAACTTAGCTAAGCAAACAGCAAGACCAAAGATCTTACAATTTCTGAATCAGTTCAATTAGAATGTTTATTATTGGCTTGAAATAACCAACAAGAAGAGCAATAATAAGAAAATAAATCATTTGTCTTACCTTAGCCAATATTACAATTATAGTTTGTTGTAAAAAATCTGTGCTTTATTTTCCTATCCTCGAATCTCAGATATTCTGATAGTCAAAACTTATGTGAAGGAAGCAGAAAAAATATTAAATAAAGTGTAAAGATCTGGACCATCGTTATCAACGATTTAACACAATGTTACAGATTAGGTTTTATGTGTAACAAATTAATTACATTACTAAGCCATTATGAAGTTGTGTGTGTCTGTGTGTGCATGGGGGCCTAGTGAGTGAGTGAGTGAGTGAGTGAGTGAGTGAGTGAGTGAGTGAGTGAGTGAGTGAGTGAGTGAGTGAGTGAGTGAGTGAGCGAGTGAGTGCATGAGTGATCGAGTGAAGGAGTGGATGAGCAGTGAGAGTGAGTTGAGCGAGAGAGTGAGTGAGTGAGTGAGTGAGTGAGTGAGTGAGTGAGTGAGTGAGTGAGTGAGTGAGTGAGTGAGTGCCTGAGTGAGTGAGTGAGTGAGTGCCTGAGTGAGTGAGTGAGTGAGTGAGTGAGTGAGGGAGTGATTGAGGGAGTGAGTGAGTGAGTGAGTGAGTGCCTGAGTGAGTGAGTGAGTGCCTGAGTGAGTGAGTGAGTGAGTGAGGGAGTGATTGAGGGAGTGAGTGAGGGAGTGAGCGAGCGAGTGAGGAAGTGGTTGAGCAGCTGAGTGTGTGAGCAAGTGACTGTGAGAGTTCACTCCTTACCTTAGCCAATATTAAAATAACACATTTTGTTGTAAACTGTCTGTGCTTTACTTACAGCCTGAATATTGTTTTGTTAAAATTATACTGAAAATTAAATAAACTGATATGAACAGCCACAAATCCACCAGTAAATCTAACCCCTTCTTTCTCTCTCCCTAATCCCATCTTTGTATGTGTGTGTCACACAAGGTACAAGTCACAGTTTTGGCATATGTATACTGGGAGACCTGGCGTGCACTCATTTACCTACACACACAAGACAGTCTTCATCTTCATGTTCACTGGAACCTGGTGGATCTCTCCTTTTCTGAGAATTGTTGACTCATTGGTTTTGGATGGAGCTTTGGTTTGTGACTTCTCACTCAGATTCAATTATTTGTTTTTTATTTTAGGCCTTAATTCACCAAGTTCTGGTTCATCTATTTCTGGTGTGCCTGTGTGTATGGCAGGTTTCATCTTCCTTTTTTTGACACCTCTACTGTTCCTGTATCCAGCTTATGGAAAAGGCGAGAAGTCCGCCAGAGAAATATGATTTTTCATTTTGCAAATACAGAGGTTTCTTTGTCCAGACATAGCACTGTTAGTGCCTGGATGTAGCTCTGCTACGGCACTGACTGTGTCTGGACACACCACACTAGTTGTATGTGGCTGTTGCATCGGACTGTAACTGTCATGGGGTCAAGCTCATCAGGGACAGTAACAAGTTCTGTTGCACACCACATTGCTGTTTTGCACAACACATTTCAATACCTTATTAAACTGCAGCTACTACATGAGTATGTACATGTTATTGAACCCTCTCTGTTTACAAGTTTTCTAGTTTTGCACAAAGTACAGTATAATATACAGTATGCACACTGGTCAGTAGTATTTTGTGTATTTGTCTTGTAGTGTTTTGTTGCACTAGGTTGCACACATTGCACATTGTGTGGCTAGGACTTAAGTCCTTAGCTCTTTGTTGTTTTATGTAGCACCATGGTCCTGGAGAAACATTATTTAATTCCACTATGTACTGCATCAGCTCTATATGGTTGAAATGACAATAAAATCTTCTTGACTTGATTTGAAGATCTACAGTTGGAACTGGGTTTGCAGGGGAGTCACGCGCACGTTTGAAAAGAAAATTGTTTATTTATTTATTATTGCATTAGTTTCATGATCCTCCCTCAGGGACAGTGGGGCTGTGTACCAGCAATACTACCCACTATACCTCTAGAAGTAATCTTTTTCAAATAGTCTGGCAAATGCCATAACATTGTGTGTTTATACTTTATTTTGTTTGAAAAAAGCCAAAGCCTCAGTAAAATTGTATTATGTGGTGTAGAATGTATGTTTGGATTGCATTGTGCATTTTGGTCCAGCATGCTTGTTTTTATCTAAATGGCTTCCTATGGGTCCTTAAAACTAAAAGGTGATGCGAATAACACTGATTATCTTATTTAAATAGCACATAGCAAAGAGTGGGCAGCATTATACATTAGGCAGCAAGCAAACGTAGTTCTTGGAGTGGTTTTGTTAGAAGCAGGAAAAATGGACAAGTGTATGGATTTTTGACAAGGATCAAATTGTGATGGCTTGACGACTAGGACTTAATCTCTAAAACAACAGGTCTTATGGCTTATTCCCCACAGTGGTAAGCATGTTGCCTAATATATCCCACACCTTGACAGTTACATTGTAATGAGACAATCAATGTTATTCATTTTACCTGTCAATGGTTTTAAACTTATGGCTGTTTTATTATACATAATAAATCATGGCAAAACAATGTATGCTCATTGTAGTTTGATTTTACAAACCGGGATCTGGGCTTAGCTATGTTTATTTAGCTGTGAATAGAGGTCTGGCTCAAGGAATAAAATAAAAAATAAATATATTCATTTATTTATTTATTTATTTTTATATTTTTATATTTTTTATCTATTTTTATTTATTAATTTTATTATAAAATAAAATAAAAGAAAAGAAAATTAATTAATTGATTAATTGATTAATTTAAATACAATACAATAAAATAAAATAAATAAATAAAATGTTCTTGTGGACACCTAATTAACCGTTAGAGACTTCAATTTTAATTTAACATTTCAATAAATATTACTTAATAAATTACCTTAATAAATCTGACCTAATGATCCTTTAAATATTAAAGCTAAATGTATAATTATCGAGAATCATGCTTCAAACTTCGACAATCATCGATAGTCTTCGTACAATTTCGCTTACACTCGAGTTCACTTCGGCCATTTTCGTTTACCGCTCGGTAAGTTCCGTGTACACTTCGGCTATTCTCGTTTACCGCTCGGTAAGTTCCGTGTACACTTCGGCTATTCTCGGCAGTGGCGCTGCCTCTGATCGGCTTTCCGTCTCCCCAGTTCCGAGTGTGTCGTTGTTGTTGTCGGTGACGCGGCGGAGGTGTAGCCTGACGCGGTCTCTTACGTGTCGGCCCGAATAAAAGTGGAGCTCCGAGGGCTCGCGAGTGACGGAAGGAGTGTGTATCGGTAAGAGAAGACAAAGTGTCCCGGCGGGGAGGGAGAGCGCGGGCATGTCCCGGATAAGACAGTGCTCGGGTCGGGTTCGGCCCGTAGGAAACAAAGAGATCATGGCGGCGGGGTTGTTGTACAAGGAGGGAGGGGAGCCTGTGGACGACACAAACGGGGGAACGGGCAGCGTTACAGAGCAGAGGGGGAAATGTCGAGTCGAGCACAGTTTAGGGCACAGCGGAAACGAGCAAACAATGATGTGTGTGTGCGCGCGCGCGTGTGTGTGTTTGATATCGTTGTGTCATCTCCGGGTGTGAGCGTTTCGTCAGGCTAACCTAACTAGCCACTTTCGTTAGCTACCTAGCTAAAATATTAGCACGATTACTAGGTCGCCAGGCAACTAAACTAGTCTCTCCTAATAGGTTCAATGTTTTTGTTTTGTTTGTTTAGTGTAAAACAGAACGCGTTATCTTTAATGTTATAATTCGGCCAAACCGACAAAATGACCACTGTATTTAAATTTATATTCGGATTGGATAATAAATAGCAGGCTATGTGGCTAATGTATAATCTAATTATTATTTATTATTATTAGAGTTAAAATCGTGGCAAGATATAAATATGGTTCAGTCAGACCCAGGTTATAGTGTTAGACGTCTGTAAAAATGTCTTGTAGTGATTTTTAATAAAGAAAATAAATGGACAGTGTACGTAGTAGTGTTCTGTCACACAGAGATCATGTTGAATTAAAGTAGGATTATAAATCAGTGGACCTTCTAGTGATTGTTACTGATGTAGATCTCAATAATGTATCTGTCACCTACAAATGTGTATGTAATGTTGTTTTTAAGGCCTGGTCTTGTAGCCTTCAAGAGATCATTTGCACAGACAAGGATAGTTTTCTAGTCATTTGGTGTGTTGTCAGGTCTCTGTATCGTATCACCTCTGTTTACTGAATAGATGCACCAGTTTCTGTTCTTTCTTTTGTCACCAAGCATTTAATGGAAATCAGGCACATTTGTTAGACAATAAGATGATTCCGAAAAATACAATGACATTTAAAAGCTACAAGGCCAAAAAGAAATACGGAAAGTTGCCCTTAACCACAATATGATGATTAAAAATGATAAAACATGGATTTGAAGTCATGTATGAACCCCTGGCTCATTTAAAGGCCGTGAATTTTTAGAAGCATGGTGTTACCTGGCTGCTCTGGTAGCTAGTTTGTATTCTGTGCTTCATATGTTATATAAGATGAAGATTTTTTTTCTCTCGCCTGCTTGGTGCGCTGAGGTTAATCTACAGAATAATCAGATTAGATAGTCTATAACTGTGTCTTAAATGTGATATTCTGTATCCGTGCATGATCATAGCAGTTGATTGTAGTCATGAGTGCTATTTGGACAGGATAAGATTTCCACGTCGGTTTAATAATCTTTGCTGGAGGACGGCTGTAGTCATCATCACCGACAGCTTCTGTATAAAGCGCAGACATGGGAGTGTTTTTGCAACAGGAAGTGCATTTTATGCTCATGACAATCAAAATTGCATGAGTACAACTCTGCATAAGTCTTTTTTTTTTCATACAGATTCATAAGCCCTTGTTGTAAGGTGCTTGGGCATTAGTAGGTCACGCCACATGACCATAGCCAATATGCAGGCTTTCCCAAGAGAATAGGAACTCAGTAACTTAAAACTACAACCCTGGAAACGCGAACTAAATTTTATTGTTGTGCGTTCTGGTTTCGGTAGGAAACTATAAAACAGAGTGTGTTCTTTATATTAAAGAAAACATACCCAAACCCTTTTACATACATCTATATACAGCACAGTGGGGTCCAAATATCTGAAAGCGCTAGTGAAAATCTGTCTGATTTGTATTGTGTTCTAATTTAATACTTTAAAAAAAATTGTAATTATTACAAATTAATTTTGTCGCCAATTTCTTGAGTGAAAAGTAAACTTTTAGAAATGTCTTCATGGATTTCAGAAATTCTGAGTAACTGGATTTTGTTCATTTAATAACAGTATTCACTCAGGCTGCCATGCACAGTTTTGTCTAGATTTTGTCCTGACTGTCCATGATTGATCAAACCCATCACAGTGTCGTCTGAGCATGTGCTTCACCTGAAGGAATAGATTTTCCGTTTTTTTTTGTGGTTCTCTCAGATTTTTGGACCCCTTTTTATATACATACACTAATCACTTTTTTTTTTGTACCTTTTCATTTTATAGAAGATAAAAATATTGTGTAGTTTTTCCACATGCAGTATTTATTAAAAAAAAATCCCACCGATGCTCTAGTAATAAATGCACAACCCAACCGTCTTTTGTTGTTGCATGCACACATTCTTTGTATCCTGTACTCCAGCTTTCCAGTAAAAATCCAGTTCTTATAGGGTTGTAGTCATTGGCAAGGCATTTCTGTTCCAGCCCTAAAAGACTGCAGTTAAAGGCACTTTCTAACCCAGGTCATGGCCTACACTAACCCGCTTGCAACAGTCTTTATTAATCTTAAGTCCAGATGAAGAGGAGTGTCAGGGAATCCCTGTTCAGGTTATTTTACACTTCTCTTTGATCAGAAATAAACGACCACTTTCTTTGGGTTTGATTACTAACCCAGGCGTGTTCATGAGAAAAAGCTAAATGTACACAGCACTAACACACGTTCTTCCTGTCTCAGCACACATGAGCTGCTTTAAAGTTCACCGAGGTTGAGAGCATTGATTCGCCGCTGTGCTTTTTCTCTGCGGGCGGAAGGCGCTGTCAGCAGGCATGTGGCAGGAAGTAGGATGAACAGACTGCAGCTATAAATAAAGGTGGGCGTTTTAGAAATTAGCCATGATTTATAACTGTTGTCTGCTCCTAAGAACACCATGATCATGCTGTCTTTATAGCTAATATATATTCATTTACTTGACCGTATTTAAACATACAGTCCAGACAGAATTGTCAAACAATACAGGAACTTCCTGGATGATTTCCTTCGTGGGAATACTTTCTATAACTGTCATGTAATTAAAGGTGTTTACATTAACAATAACAATATATATATATATAAAATAAGAGATGCCTTTTATAACATATCCTCCTTCCCAAACATATCCCAAAGATGAAGGGAAATGAGAACATATATATAAATATATACCATATAAATAGTTTAAGTGTGCGTTTGGATTTTTCTAACCAGCTAAAATATCTTTTTTTTTTGTTAAGTAAACTCAAACATACCTTTATAAAGCACACTATATGGCCCAAAGTTTGTAGATCAGCACATTCTTATTTGCTTGTTAACTTTACCATTCCAGATTTAGGCCCTAAACCTTTGCTTTTTCAGCAACTTCTGCTCTTCTGGGAAGTCTTTCCACTGGATGTCGAAGCATGGCTGTGGGGATTTGAGTTTATTCAGCCACAAGAGCATTAGTGAGATCAGGGTCAGGACTCTGTGCAGGACACTCGGGTTCTTCCAACCGTAATACATCATGTCTTGCTGCAACAGGTTTAGGCCGATTAGCATGGGACAGTCGTGTGTCTCTGAGGCAACAGTTTGTGGGAATGGATGTGATGGGCAGGTGTACACAAACACTTGGCCATATTGTGTATTTCATCAGGAAGAATTCACCATTTTCTGTCAAATACAAATACCGAATACATCCCCTTTATTTGTTGATTGGCAAAGCTGTTGTTTAAGAATAAGCTCTTGGTGGAATTTGTAAATATGAATGTTGTTGGAAAATAAAGACTGTTATTACTAAAAAAAAAAATGGTATTTTTTATTATGTGACACAAAACATCTAAATGAATTGTGAATTCTAAAAATAGTTTAGATTACAATTTTGTAGTTAATTGTCTAGTTGTATATACTGCTACAGAATGAGCAAAAGTTTACTAATGAGCCCCTAAAGCCAGGGTTCAGCCTTTAAGGTTAACATCAAAGCACATACGAGAATACAAAGGAGAAGGAGGAACAATGGAGATTAAGAATATTGACAATAGAAATGCATCAGACGTTACATATTGAGGGAAACATGCGCAGTGTAGCCGACGACTTTGCAGCAGCTTCATTGAGCATGCTAAAATCAGTGCTAGTAAAATCCTGAAAAAGTTTTAACAATAAGCTCTGGACCATAAAGATGTGTCATGTGTGCAGATAACTCAATGACCATGGAGGTGGGAGCGGAGGCCCAGCAGGGTGCAGACACGGCTGTGGCTGAGACTGAGGCCCAGCAGATCACCCAGGCCCAGATCGCCACGCTTACTCAGGTAACCATGAGCAGTCCGTGTGATCATGTCGGCTCTGTAACCTAGCAGTATCTGGATGTGTAACAGTAGTCGGGTCAAACCCAGGGCAACGGCTCATCATGGTAATGGCAGTGGATGTAGATTTCCTCAGATGTCAGAAGTATTACAAAGTCAAGAATAAATTGAATACAAGACTTGTGACACTTGCCTTCATGGCAGTTTTAATAAGCTGTGTGTGTGTGTGTAGGTGACTGTAGGTGCAGGACACACCACTGCCGCCGCCCCCACCGTCACCCTGGTGCAGCTGCCTAATGGGCAGACAGTGCAGGTGCACGGGGTGATCCAGGCTGCGCAGCCCTCTGTCATTCAGTCCCCACAGGTACAGACAGTCCAGGTCAGTATCTTGTGCAAATGATTTGAATGTACAGATCACAGTGTAAACAAAGACAAAAGCCGTTTGGCTGGAGTTTTACTATTCACAGACAGGTACTATTCTTTAAGCCTAATCAACTCAGTCACTGTAGGGTTAACTCTCAGTGCCAGTCCCAAGTCCGTTTAAAATGGGGGGGTTGCTTCAGTAAGAGCATCCGACGTAAAACCTGTGCCAAAATCAAATACGGGGATCGGATGATCTCCCAATCTGGGGGCAGTTGAAGGACAACGACATTCTTTAAGCCTGACTCTTCTGGGGAGCTACCTTTAGTTGTATTGAAGCTGATAATATTTTCCAGTAGATTTCTTTGCGTATACAACATATATTTGTAATCCATCTTTTTTTTAATCCACTTATGTTAGGTCAAACTTTCTTGAAGTATTTGTAAGCAACTTTAGGGCATTTTGTATGCACATTTATGGTAACTGAAATATGGCCATGTCTTAAAGTCTGCACATTTTGCTCAGATCTCTACCGTGGCGGAGAGCGAGGACTCCCAGGAGTCTGTGGACAGCGTGACTGACTCTCAGAAACGCAGAGAGATCCTCTCCAGACGCCCTTCCTACAGGTATTTGGGAGCTCAGCAGAGTTACTGTTATCTGCACAGCACGGTGTTGCGTGTTGAAAGCCTAATACGGCTTTTGTGCCCTTGGCCAACAGGAAGATTCTGAACGACTTATCATCGGATGCCCCGGGAGTACCAAGGATCGAGGAGGAGAAATCCGAGGAAGACGCAGCACCTGCCATCACTACAGTTACCGTGCCAACCCCCATTTATCAGACCAGCAGTGGCCAGTACAGTATGTTTCAATCTCACTAGAGTCTACACCTGCTATTGTAAACTTTCACAGCGAGGAGTCAGAGAACATTGTTCAGTCTGGCTTTTTTGTATCTTCTAGTTGCCATCACGCAGGGTGGAGCCATTCAGCTGGCCAATAATGGCACAGACGGTGTGCAAGGTCTGCAAACTCTGACCATGACGAACGCGGCGGCTGCACAGCCGGGCACCACTATCCTGCAGTATGCCCAGACAAGTGACGGGCAGCAGATCCTGGTACCCAGCAACCAAGTGGTGGTGCAAGGTGAGCTGCTCTAACAGGAACACACAATAACAACACAATTCAAGAGTCCTAGACTAGGCAGCATGTATTTTTCGGACAAGGAATACTTAACGCAAACATCTGTGAAATTCCCTGCGCTTCATTCTACAGCTGCTTCGGGAGACGTTCAGGCATACCAGATCCGCACAGCAGCAGCGAGTACCATAGGCCCTGGTGTGGTCATGGCCTCATCACCTGCTCTGCCCAGCCAAGGAGGTGCCGAAGAGGCCACACGCAAACGAGAAGTGCGTCTCATGAAGAACAGGTACGGATGTTTATCGAATAAATGAAGGCATGATCTATACTTCGCACAAAGAGTAAAGTATTTGCACTTACATGTAACATAAGCATGTCCTCCAAGAGGCGCTGTCATGTGAACATCAGAAGTTACTGAATTACACAGAAAAGAAGGGCTAAAACAATATCAAGACAAGAAGCTTGTGTTGTCATTTCGCCCACATATAGTTGGGGCAGTACACAGCGGTTCCTCCAGGACGCTGGTGCTACATAAGGCAACACTCAGAACACACAGAACTCAAGGCTACAGAGTCAAATTATCCCATTTACATAAAGTGCACGTGTGCCACCAGGAAAACACAGCATATTCGCTGTAGGAATAATAAATAGAAGATAATACAGGCATCATTTTGTGTTTCCTTATAAACCAAGTGAATTCTCACTCACGTTGTTTGTGCATTCACCCGACACCTAGCAGCAAAGATACGCAGCATGAACTGAACTCGTCGGCGAACTGCACGTGTCTGTGTGTCATGTTTACCCATAAACCCCGTCTCTTCATTGCAGCACAAATATCAGTAGATTACACGTCTCATGTGTGTCATTGCTTTACTTGATCAAAGTGTTTGTTTAGTGTCACTTTCACTAATTTTCACTAAACAGTGTTAGACGGAACGTTGTCTTTAACCCACACTGATTAGAGTTCCACGTGTGCCTCCAGGGAGGCGGCCCGAGAGTGCCGCCGGAAGAAGAAGGAATACGTGAAGTGTCTGGAGAACCGGGTGGCTGTTTTGGAGAACCAGAACAAAACTCTCATTGAGGAACTGAAAGCTCTTAAAGACCTGTACTGCCATAAATCCGAGTAACGTCATCGTCCATGTTTGTCTTCGGTGGACTTCAACATACGTGTACAGAGACTGTGTGTGAGCTCTTCCTGGACGGAACGCATGTTTTCTAAATATACTTTTAAAAAATAATTAAAAAAAAAAAAAAAAATGTAAAAATTCTTCAGACTGCCTGGAAATTCCCATGAATCCCATGGCCAAAGTCTCTGCACCAACGGATCATGGCTTTACAAATAAACAGGGTGAAGGCGTTCTAGGACGTAAATAATCCCCCGTCTTGTTTCTCTCGTTAAGCTCCCCAGGTTTGTTGGAAAACACATATTCGTTAACGTGTTGGTGTAGACGGAGCACCCGATAATGATGTAGGGAAGTTTTTAACAAATCTGAATATATTGTGCAAGCAACTCCGTTACGCTGTTTAAATATATCTAAACATTTCTGGATGATGAGGGTCAGTCAGGAATGTAGACGTTTGGAATGAGAAACATTTTTCCTTAAGCATTAGGTTTTGAACTATATCTGTCGGACTGTTACTAATATTCGGACGTGTCAGATGTTTGAGTTAGTGTTATGGGTTGTTTTTTGTTTGGGGTTTTTTTCTTTGCTATACACATTTCTACTGTAAAATATTGTTACGTTTACTTTGGATGCCTTATAAAATAACTGTATAAAAACAGATCAAGAGAATTTAAGGCATTTATAAATGATAATATTTGTATCGTATTCGAATAGGAGACTATTCTAGACCTGTATGTTCTGAGTTGCATCTTACTGCATTTTGTTATGAAAGAAGCCTTGCTTCTAGCCAATAGTGATCCACAGTAACGGATCTGGTTTCTCCCTTTCTTTTGGATATGAAACTTGTTCTAAATCAAGTTATTTTGCATTCCCGATACCCTTCAGAACAGGCAAACACATTCCTCAGTGTCAAATTTTCTAGGATAGAAGCAACTTTGCGCCTCTGAGTCGAACCAAATTTGCTAATATCGCTGCAAGTCCTGGTGCATCTGAGGGCGGACTGTGAAGAGGCGACGCAAAACAGAGGGAGAATGTTGATGTGTTTAATATGTGCAGTTTGGAAATAGCTAGGAGTGTGTGTGTGTGTGTGCGTGTGTGTGTCTGTAGAGGACCCAGGTGTGTTTGCTGAACTTTGCTGAAATCAAAGCTAAACGGATGTCGATGTTCTGATCTGGGCTGCTTCTGTTCCACTCAAGCACAAAGTGTTACAGTGGGATTAATTCGGGCATTTGAGTTGCATAAAGACTGAACACATACAATGAAATATTATAAAGATTTTTAAATATCATGGACTTGCATTCTTCTGCCATTTTTTTTATATACACAGATATGTTAACTTTTGTCTTAAGCAGTTGAACTAATGAATAGCATACTGTATAACAAGTATAATTCTTATGTCATTACAGCATGTTTCAACTTGTTTTGTATATTATTTTTTAACTTTGATATCGCTATGGTTATTTTTTTGCATTATGTCACAATGGATATGAATTTGATGTCTTTGTATTTGATGCATCAACACAAATAGAGGGTACAAATATTTGTTGTTAGTCTATCATGACTGTTGCATTTTTGGCAGCTATTTCATATAAAAACCAGTGTGTAGAAATCATTTCTCTCTCCTTCTGTCTCTTTGTTGTTGTTGTTTCGAAAGATCAAAATATAAACATGACGATGCATGCTGTTTTAAGAAAATAATCAGTGATGTGATATGATCCATTCTGAAGACGAGTTACTGTTACAAGGTCGTATTATATGCCCGAGTGTTTTATTCTTCTTATACCACAGCAATTTGCTATAAATCTGACTCTTTTTTTTTTTTTTTTTTTTTTTTTTTAAAAAGAACCCTACATTCCTTATATCTAATTTCTTTTTGCATTATGTCACAATGGATATGAATTTGATGTCTTTGTATTTACAAAGACATACAAAATACAAATACTTTTACTCGCTATATAACAGCTGTAAACAGTCGTTCCCTCTTATTTTTTGTCTCTCAGACAAACTGAAACTAAGGGAAAAAATGCAGCTTGTCATGTTACTGAGAAATTTTCCTACATTCTGAAAACTTACCCTTTTACTAAAAGTTTTCTCTCTCTCACTAACCTCAAAGAAAACCTGAACACATTCATTCATTCATTTTCTACCGCTTATCCGAACTGCCTCGGGTCACGGGGAGCCTGAGCCTATCTCAGGTGTCATCGGGCATCAAAGCAGGATACACCCTGGACGGAGTGCCAACCCATCACAGGGTACACACACACACACTCATTCACTCACGCAATCACACACTAGGGACAATTTTTCCAGAGATGCCAATCAATCTACCATGCATGTCTTTGGACCTGGGGAGGAAACCGGAGTACCCGGAGGAAACCCCTGAGGCACGAGGAGAACATGCAAACTCCACACACACAAGGTGGAGGCGGGAATCGAACCCCCAACCCTGGAGGTGTGAGGCAAACGTGCTAACCACTAAGCAACCGTGCCCCCCTGAACACATTCGTATTAATCAATTCGTATAAATTTTATTTGTATAAAGCTTTTAATCATGGCCATTACAATGCATAATGTTAAAGCAGCTTTACAGAAATATATACATTTAGGATTAAAGGTATAAATTACATGTCTTATTTTATCCCTAATGAATAAGCCCAAGGTGATGATCATAGGGGAAAAAGTCTTGAGAGGAACCAGACTCAAAAGGAAAAACATCCTCATCTGAGTGATGCTGTGTACTATATAGTCAAATGCTTCATCGACTAGTTATCGTCTGTTCAGTAATGGAGAATTGCAGTCCTAAAGTTGTAATCCACTGTTGGAAAAACCCATCGTATCAGATGCATTCATGGTTTCTAAGTGGAACAATCCACAGTAATCTCATGAATGTCATTTGGGGTCATTCTCAGCAGCAGCCATTGGTTTCCAAGCGATAAGACTCCAACCAGAAGTGGAGCATCAGGATGGATCAGGCATGTCTGGAGAGCAGAAAGGGTGAGGATCACTGATATCTCAGGATCATCAACACGTTCAAGGTTTATTTGGAGCATTAATATAACCCTTTGCTTTGTTCTTGCTGATCTAATAAAGAATAATTCAACACCTCCAGAATTCAGCAGCACAGTGTCTATAATAGAATACATCAAAGCTGGTTTTATCTGGTACTTCTCTGTACTTCGTCTCCAGCAACACCATTTACAACATCCATTTGATTTGATAAAGACATCCATCATGGAAAAATTTCAGTGAGAGTTCCAAACAGTATCCATGTGACAACTTTGCTGTCTTACCAAAGAACCATTACTGTGATGGTATGCTAAATCTCATGCTTGATCATGGAGCTACAAACCCATTATAACTCACTGCCCAAAAGCTGCCACCAGTAACTCTTTCTGCCACACAGTGTAATTTGTACTCCCGGGCTGAAGCACGGCAAATTATTGAAGTAATCTCTCACCAGCAGGCTTGCCCTGTACAGATTTGAGCGCTCACCTAAAAAAAAAAAAAAAGCATATGCAATTTGACACAGAACACCTTGAACCTGCTCTCATCCACAAAACCAATTATTTCTTGACAGGTGAACACTCTGAAGCTCCCCGAAGCCTGTAGCTAGAGCTTCTGTGCCATGGCAGAGAAATAGTTCAGTCCCTGCAGATAAAGATTAAATAACTGAACTTACTCTAGGATGAAGGTGTTACATCTTATATATTTCACTGCAGGGCATGTTGTAATTCTCTGTATTGGTAATATAACAGAACGTTGATTATTAATCATTTTCTGTCTTGATTGTGTATTTTTTTCTTTCTTTCTTTTTTTTTTTTTTTTTTTTTTTTAAAAAAAGCCTATTACACTGCCTTTCCAATTTTGCTACCTATTGAGCAATTTTTAAAGCTTTCTTATTTCCAGCACTTTTATCTGTAGGTCTCGTTTATACATAGTAGTATCAAGGAGGGTTTAACACCAATTGAATTAGACTGAAATTAGACTAGAATTATCTTATGAATATCTTGTGATTTTTTTTTATTTTATATGTGCTGTTTTTATTGGGTTTATCAAATGGGGAATTATTTAATTCTAAAGTCATGCACATTAAGACTTTACTAAAATTAGTGTCCATTGAACACTTCACAGATATTTATGTCAGTCACACTGCTTTTATACTTTTTCATCATCAGATGTGGTCTAAATCAGCACTAACTGTTGTTAATCCCTAATATAATGGTGAATAAGGTATAAGAAAAAATATTAGCCTTGCAAAAAAAAAAAAAAATCAGCATTTTTGCAAATCTGTTAAAAACACTGGATTCACTAATTTATGTGTCATGTATGATTTACATGGCTGTATTGTGTTCCTTGTTCCAACGTGAGCAACATTAATAGTGTGATTTCCATTAAAACTAACTCATTATATTCGTTTAATTTGATTGGCATTCACTAAATTCCAGGGGTTTCGTTACCACGACGTAAAGTGGGCGTGTTTCCGGAGGTCTTGGAAAAACGCCCTCTTTCAAATAAAAAAAAGAGGACAAAACAGTCATACTACGAAGGACAAAACAGTCATACAGGTAGATTTATTTTAGAAAACAAATAAACAACCAAAAACTACGGTTATGGTTATGGTTAAATTACCAAATAGGCCACGCCTATCCGACGACGCAATATCTGTTACGCTGTTCTGAAATCCCTGGAAATACGTGCATCCCAATTTGATTAGAACTGTATTCTTAGAAAGTGTCATTTAAGACGGAATCGGCTCCTTGATTCGGCTCATTTAGGTTTTGAGAGCCGACTTGTATTGATTTGTAGGTTTGTTTGTTTGTTTGTTTGTTTTGAAATCTTGAATGTGAACAATCTCTGGTCACAATCACAATCTTGCGTCAGGTTAAGAAATAAACAGAAATAGCTTTGCTATTTTCGCAATATATTTATATTGCAGTAAATCATATAACATGACACTTTCGGCTCTTTTAAATGAACCGAGCCAAGTGATATGATTGCAATATATTGCATAGATATTGCATATATTGCATAGTGATATGACTGCAATAGATAGCTATTCTCGGGTCACAGGGAGCCTGTGCCTATATCAGGCGTCATCGGGCATCAAGGCAGGATACACCCTGGACGGAGTGCCAACCCATCACAGATGTATATACAATATATTGATTGCAGTGAATCAAATTCCTCGCAGTAAATCATAACACTTGGCTCGGTTCATTTAAAAGAGCCGACTCTTCTTTTAAATGAACCGAGCCAAGTGATATGATTTACTGAAAAGAGCCGGGTTCACTATCACTACTACACGCAGAATATGGGGTCAACTGAAAAGATCCCTGAACGTAGACTCTATGGTAAAAGGGTGGGTTTCAAGCCAATGGCCAGAACCTTTTTTGAGTGGCGGAGAATTCAGCCAATAACAGACCCCACTCCGGTATTATTATGATTGGGCGGCCAATAGTCATTGAAGGAATTTTAAAAAGGCGGATCCTAGTGGCATCTGTGGCGGAACAGATGGCGGCGACGGGCGGCGGATTGCGATACTGGCCGGTGAAGTGGAGGAGGGGATAACAAGAAGGACCCTTAAAAAAAGACCCGGCTTCGAGAAGTTGAACATTGAAAGACAAAAAAAGAGAAGTTAGGTGTGATTTCTCGCCGCTGGAATACCGGGAGTTTGTCCATTCATTTGTACTGGAGCGGAAGCGCGGACGCTGAGGCCTCGGCGCTGGGACTCGGGGGTCCGGTAACGAGCCCCGACTCTATAACGGACTTTACCGGCTGAAACTGACAGGTTTATGAGCGTATCGTTACATATCGGCTCTACTGACGGATCCAAAGCTCAGAACTTGTCTGTGTAGTGAGTTAAAGGGACCGACTAGTGAGTGTAGTGAGTTAAAGGACCGACTAGCCGCTAGCTCGCATGCTAACTGACCGGTTCAGTAATAATGAGCAGTTAGCTGGCGGAATTAGCGTCTCGGGCTACATCACTAGATGAGTTCGTGACGGTTCATGTACATGAAACCGATACGTAGCTGTCAGTTTTTATGGAGCCTTTGATTAGACGGAAGCGGTAGGTGACGTCGTGGTCGGTAGTTAGCTGGATTAAGTGAACCGTGCGCGCGCGCGCTCCCGTACCGTGTCCGAATGAGTGTGCGCGCAGACGGAGCCCCGTTCCTCATGTTGGCTGGTTAGCTTAATAAACAGTGACTGTCTGTCTACTCAGCGAGCACCGAGACCAATTTATCCGGTGTCTAAGCCCCGTCTCACTGGTCTTTTAGATGCATCACTGAGGACGGTGTGAATTTCACAGGAACTGACTTTTGGGGCTCGGCACTGAGCGCGGTGCATCATGGGAAATACGGTGTCTTGCTGCGTGTCTCCCAGCGGAAGTCCGAAACTCCCGCGACCCACAGAGCGCCTCGAGGATTACCAGTTACATGCGGACCTGAGTGAAGACACCGGGCCGTACCTGCAGCATATAAGCGACCGGGAACTGCCTGATGGTAGGTACTGCCCCCCCCCAGACCCGGTACTGATTCCCCCCACCCCCCCACACACACACACACAGACCCGGTACTGATCTCTTCCCACCCCCCACAGACCCGGTACTGATTTACCCCCCCACAGGTTTGGTACTGATTTACCCCCCACAGGTTTAGTACTGATTTACCTCCCCACAGACCCGGTACTGATGTACCCCCCTAAGCTTGGTACTGATTTACCCCCCACAGGCTTGGTACTGATTTACCCCCCACAGGCATGGTACTGATTTACCCCCCACAGACTGCATGTGAAGCATGAGGGACTGCACAATATAGCATTTAGTAATAACAGTATTGCATAATAAATATACACTTTCTTTAGCAGTCATTAACATACCATTAATGATTTTGCTGAAGTGGCGTTCGTTACGGGAACAAAGTAGTAAATGACTTCTTTTCATTTCACAAAGATTTTGCACCTGCAGTCAATCCCAGTCCTTTTCTTTTCTGAACCACACCATCGAAAAAAAACCCTTACTGTTGTTGCTTCACTTTGCTAATTGAAGACCGTGTTATATTCTGTCGAGTAATTTATCATTATCTTTCCGCAAGAACTTCCCTCGGTCTCGTAACGGATTGCTGCGTCTTCCTGGGATTTTCCCAGGATTTCCTTTTCCAATTACTTATTGATTTTTATGTTCAAATAATCCTGGATAACACTTTAACCTGTAAAGTAATATAACTGCCTTAGTATATGTTCCTGACTCTTAGTATATGTCCTAGTCAGTTGTGTTACCTGCTTTCTCTCACCGCTTCAGGTCATGTTTCAGGTTATGGATGTTCAGCACCCTGCGGTGGCTCGAGGCTCGAGGGAGTTCTGTTACTTGACAAAACTAAGACAGAGCTACTGGGAAACATCAGAACGTAGGCTGTTAAAAATCACCTGTAAGATTTATACGGAGACGCATCTTTAGTTTCCTATCGAAGCTGACTGCAGGATTTACAGCTGTTTATTTTGCCCTCCGGGGACATCCTGGACAGCCCAAAGGAGCCGGATGCACAGGACGGGTTTTAGCATTGAGTCTAAACGCACATTGCCATGTATGTAGCATTGGCTAGTACAGTTGCTGTAGGTCTGTGTGATAAGGGCATTCCAGCATGGTCCCATGAGATGGGAAGAAATGAACAGGAATGTACTGTGAGTTAGCCAAGACTCCTGAATATCTGTGCTATTTCCGCCATTCCAGTGACGTGCTGATGATGGCTACACACTCAAACCTCCATCCCTCCCACTTTTGAATAAATACGTTAGATGCTACTGGGCATAGAAGGTAAACCCAGAGGCTCACGCTCAGCTACTAAGAATGGATCTGGATCACTAGGTTTATTTATACGGTCGTCCGGGATTACCATGGTTAAATGGAGAATGCCTGTTAATCAGAGAAGCGTGCCCATACCCAGCATACCTTTCATGTTGAACTCGGGCATCTCTGCGTCTGTAGAAGCCCCCCCACCCCCCCACCCCCAAGTTTATTTTTGATTCGGTAGCATGGCACTCCCAGTTTAGTACGCTCAGCTGTCAGGAGACTGACCCTCATTGAATGAAGTTGTCTGTGCCAAATACAGCTTAAGCATGAGTTATGTCAGACATCTGAACCAAAACCACGAGTGCCCTCTGTATTTATTAACAACACTGATAAAAAGCCCACAAACCTATATCAGTCCTAGGAGACTAGGTTCTGTACTTTTTGTATTGTGTTCTGCTTACTTTGGAATAGTGGACACCATTAAATACAAGTGTGGATGGGGCAGATGCATTCACGACCATGTGTCTACATTACATCTGTGGCGTGAACTGTAAAGCGTCCCAGACAACATCAGAACTCCGCCTAGTCACCCCATTAAAAGAAGTATCCCATGTGGCCATTCTCCTGCTACATGTTGACTAAATGCAAATCAGGTTCGATTTTATTTGATTTTTTTTTTTTTGTCTGGTTGTTGAACGTGCATCATGACTAAACGTGGTTGGCCAAGCAGAAGCTGCACATAATGCTGCACAATCCGATGACTGTATAAGTATAGGTTTTGTTTAGAGCTCTATGCACCTGACAGTTTGATTAGAAAAAGCCAGCCATTGGCTAATTATAGACTACTGGGGAGGATATCAACCCTGGTACTGACTGTTTGATCAAAAGCAGTCTGGCGAAAACACCCGAGACAGACTATTAAGCCTGAACAGGGCTTTAGAGTAAAACTGTGCTCTCCTTATCCAGCAAATTCAGGCTAAATATCTGATATTTCTCAAACCTTTTGTCTTATTTGCCTTTGCAGAAATCAGAAAGTTAGCAAGTAAACACCAGACAAGCGCACTAAGCTCGGATGCTAACTTTTCCAGCTGTGCCTCCCAGATGGTCAGAGGTCAGCATTGCCTCTCACTTCTGCAGTGGATCAACAATTAATGCAAATCAATGACTTGTGTTATCAAGTGTCTTCCACTGATGACGTCTCCTCGCTATTCTTTGACTGGCGTGAAAGCAATCAGTGAGTGAATGTTGTGTTAATAGAGAGAGGAGACTGACCAAGTACACAAATATGCAGACTTTAAGCTTCTTTAAGGCTTCTTAATGGGTCTTGGTCAGAAAGAGTTTAGCTCTGAAAGAAGAGTACTGAACGTACTGACAGAATTAATAATGTAGTAGAAAGTATGGAACGGTCCCAAAACCAGGGTGACGTGCTGTAATGGCAGCGGCTCCAGGGTTCTCCCTGTCCTTCCTTCTGGGGGAGTGGAGTCTTGAATAAATGGTCAAATTACTCAAACGTGGCAAAACTATCACTGAGTATTGAGATGGTTGAGATGAGATGTTTTTGAGTGCAACTGTAATCTCCACACATCCACCCCATTACATTGTGTGTGTGTGTGTGTGTGTGTGTACTTCCTCTGTAGTAGTGTGCAGTGGTTGTTGCTCATTGGTTAAGATATTGGACTTTTGGACAATTGAGCAAAGCCTTTAACCCTCAATTGCTCAGCCGTATAAACGTAGATCACTCTAGATAAGCATTTCTGCCAAATCGAATGTAAATGTAACTTAATTGTCTTGGGTGAATTAGATGTACACTCACAATCCTCCCTTATTTCCTGCTATTTATGGTGTGGGACGGCTGAAAAGAGTGATAGCTTTGTGTTCTGCTTTACTTCCACAATGCCCTCGTTGTGTTGTCCTCCTCCCCTCCGTAGCCCAGCCGGCACGGGCAGCGTTACGGCTGGTTCAGGCTGTATAACGTGACTCAAAAACACTCGGGTCTCGTTTCATATTTATAAGGCTTCAATTAAGTCTGCAATATTTATTCATGCGTGTCAAGTACAATTCTGTCAAGCTGTTTAGAACATTACAAACCAACACAACTGAAGACTTTGTCTCTGTTTCAGTGTAGAAAGCACTGCAACTCTGGTGTTTATTTCATCTTATTGCTGTTAAACTCCATTCACATTTGAACTCATTCCCTAATCGGCTACACGTTAAAATTCCATACATGTGATTTGTGCCATGAAATGATTTCAGTGTATTATGTTAGAGTGGGCCACATTGGCACCATTTAAAACAACATTTAAATGATGATCTGACTTTTGACCAAGATTTTATTATGAAATGATTTTTTTGCTGTTTTTTCTTTATTTTTTTTTTCTTTTTGTTCAGATCTAGCTTTAGAGTCCAATCCTTCAGACCACGCTCGTGCTAGCACCATCTTCCTCAGCAAGTCGCAAACAGATGGTGAGTCAAGCGTTTCACTCAATTCTGCTTCGGCGATCAATGAACGAAACACAAACCAGTCTCTTTGATTTGTTACCTTGAACTTCTCTTCGTACACTCTGTGCCATATTTAAAGCTGTTTTACTTCTAATGGTTTAGATGAGATTAGATTCAACTTTGTCATTACACAAGGAAAAGGCAACGAAATGCAGTTTAGGTCGAACCAGAGTGCAATAGCAGCAAGTGCAGGATATACAGTGTTTTACATTAAATAAGTTAAATAAAATGGTAATATAGAAGTAATTTACAGATATGTATGTACTATGAACATGATATACAGATGAATATTACTATAAACTGAAATTTACAGAAGGATATGTGCTGTAACAAAATATATGGCTATTACAATAAACAGTCATTTACAGATGTGTATGTGCTATGAACATAATATACAGATGAATATATGTGCTATGAACATAATATACAGATGAATATATGTGCTATGAACATAATATACAGATGAATATATGTGCTATGAACATAATATACGGATGAATATATATATGTGCTATGAACATAATATACAGATGAATATATGTGTGCTATGAACATAATATACGGATGAATATATATGTGCTATGAACATAATATACGGATGAATATATATGTGCTATGAACATAATATACAGATGAATGTGTGCTATGAACATAATATACAGATGTATATATGTGCTATGAACATAATATACGGATGAATATATATGTGCTATGAACATAATATACAGATGAATATGTGCTATGAACATAATATACAGATGAATATATGTGTGCTATGAACATAATATTCGGATGAATATATATATATGTGCTATGAACATAATATACAGATGAATATGTGCTATGAACATAATATACAGATGGTTATAACTATAAAGTGAAATCAACAGAAGGGTATGTGCTATAAACAAAATGTATGACTATTACTATAAACAGAAGTATACAGAAGGATGTGTACTATGAACATAATATATTGCTGTTACTATAAACAGAAATCAGGTGGATATATACAATGGTAAGTTAGGCAATGGTGAGCAGCAATGCAAAAAAAACAAGAGCAAGTGTGCAAATGAGCATAGGTTTTGTGTAACAGTCCATTAGTGCAATAACGAAGTGTGGGGTGAGAGATGAGCAATGAGTGTTCTTGCAAAATGGGATGTTGTGTACTCTACAGGTCACTGAGGAACTTGATATTTATCTTTCTTTCTTTCTCAACCAAATCCGCTCTCCAGCGTAAAAGAGCATTTTTTTAAAAATGTCTTATCTGGTTGTCAGCACAATTTTTTTTTTTTGATGTTAATATTAAATATGATGTTTAACTTTGGTTTGGTTGACGTATGGAAAACATGCTGATTCTGTGACTGTCAGAATTTTACTTTGATACAACAATGGCTTGTAGTTTAGGCTTCGGGATCTCACCTCCCATCGTTTTAAACTGTAAACACTGGTGTAAGTGCATTACACAGAACATCTGCACAAGCTCATAGAGAGCAGTCGGAGCTCCACAGCTCACCACATGTGTCTCTGTGGAATAAAAACATTTCTCATAGTTAATTGAGGTAACAGGCAAGGGTTAAACTGTGGTGACTGACTGTGGGCTTTTTTTAGAGCCTAAAAGGAGTCTGGCATGACAATGGTTCTAAAAGTGGGCTCCAAGACCGAGGGGGTTTTGAGATAAATATAGAAATAAATTGTTGTGCGATGGTAATTACAATGAACTATTTTTATAGTTATGTTATATTATATTTAGTAGTCCAAGCCCCAGAGCTTTGAGAGAAATTGTGCTGTGTCTGTAGAAGACCTTCAGATACAAGGCAAGAGTATGGTACAATATCGGTACTCTTACTTTGTTCACTCATTTCCCAAAATAATAAAAATGAAAGAACTCTATACTGTGGGTCTAGGTGAAATGTTTATGAATCAGTGCTCTATACTATATCTGTTTTACAAATATAGCAATACAAAATGAAACATTATGGACTCAACTTTTTATTTATTTATTTTTTTCCTTTCAGTCCGGGACAAGCGGAAAAGCAACCATATAAACCATGTAAGTTTTTCTGTACCATGTTGATAATTCTGTAATCTTCCCATCTACTCAGGTTAAAAGTCTGGAGGTGGTCCTCGATAATACTTTATCTTTTGTAAAACATGTAAACAATATTACTCGGTCTGCGTATCTACATTTACATTACATTTACATTTACGAACCCGTCAGCCGCCTTCGTCCGTTTCTCACCCCAAACTCCGCAGCTGTTCTTGTACATGCTCTAGTTACCTCGCACACTGATTGCTGTAACTCTCTTCTCTTTGGGCTACCTAACAAACTCCTTCACAAACTTCAATTAGTCCAGAATTCAGCTGCCTGTATAATTACTAGAACCTCCTCCATTGACCTTATCACTCCAGTTCTCTACCATCTTCACTGGCTTCCTGTTAAATATCGAGTAGACTATAAGATTTTACTTCTCACTTTTAAAGCTCTTTATAATTGTGCACCACAATATCTCTCTGACTTGCTTCATATTTACATCCCAAAGCGTACTCTCAGATCTTCATCTGTTTCCCTTGTTGTACCTTCTGTTCGTTTAGCCACTATGGGGTCTAGGGCATTTAGCTGTGCTGCTCCTAATCTCTGAAGTGAAGTGAAGTGAAAGTGACATATGAGACTCGAACCCACAACCTTAGGCTTAAGAGTCAAACTCTCTAACCATTAGGCCATGACTTCCCTTCCACAATCCGTACGGGAAAGTGACTGTCTGACTACTTTTAAATCATGGCTTAAAACGTATTTGTTTAAATTAGCTTTCTCTGATCAATTTTAAACTATTTAATGTCAATAATTGTTGTTTTTTGTATTGATTTTATCATCACCACTCAACTGTACGGTGTCCTTGAGTGCCCTGAAAGGCTCCTTTTAAATAAAATGTATTATTATTATTATTATTATTATTATTATTATTATTATTATTATTATGTGTCTGCTCAGAATACTGCACTTCCAGCGTACTCTGTGAAAGATCCTATAAGACGGATTTATTTGTTTTTGTCTCAGGTCTCTCCTGGTCCCCTATCCAAAAAATACAGCTCGTGCTCGACGATATTCATCGACGATAGTACAGTCAGCCAGCCCAACCTGAAAAGCACGTTAAAATGGTGAGTTTATTAACCGCACTGTCGGCTTTCTCGCCGCTAGCCGTCTTTAGCTCTGACGTGGCAGTTACATCCGATTCCTGTTATAAAACCACGAAGATAAATTGCTGCTTTTGCGCTACATGGCATACAATCCCAGTTCCACAGAATATAAAGCAGCTGACTTTATAAAACACCCCACGTGTTGCTATACTGATACAATAACAATTACTGAATCTACATAAAGTGTGCTGGATGTACTGTACTGTAATAGTCACATGGTCACTGCCTTTATTTATTGTTTAATATTTCTCTCTCTCTCTCTCTGTCCTGTCTCTGCAGTGTTACTCTAGCAATATATTATCATATTAAAAACAGGTAAGTTGCTGATCATGCAGCTTTTGTTATGAAATCGTGTTGTATTTTTAAATATCTTAGACAGGGCATGATGTATTAACCTTTGGAATCTTCCTGGTTTGCACGTCTGCAGGGACTCGGACAGATCACTGGATATATTTGATGAGAAGAAGCATCCTCTGTCTGTAAGTGTCCTCCACGGCTCCTGTGAGCCGCCCCAGCGGCCTGGAGACTGACGGACGGTTTCGTTTGTTTGCTTGTAGCGACTTAAAGTTTACTCTTTTCCTCAATATGGTGTATATATAAAGCAGTAGATTGTAGAGATCAGATCATCTGATGTACAGCACATTTGGTTTCTTATGAGGTTGTAAGAGAAATGTATGTTTTTTTTTTGTTTTGTTTTGTTTTATTTTTTTTTTTTTAACCAATAGAAGGTTTCAGTATATTGGTTGATCGTTTAGTGGTGTTTCTTGTACTGTATGTTGTGACTGAATTCTTTCTGTTTATAATCACAGAGGGACCAAGTTCCTGATGACTACTCACGCACAGACCCCGAACACAAACTCATCTACCGATTCGTCAGGACTCTGTTCAGCGCCGCTCAGCTCACCGCAGAGTGCGCCATCGTCACACTGGTAAGAGTGCTAACAACATACAGCACCGTCCACGTACTGCATTAACAGTGCAGCGAGTGTAAATAACAGGAAGTGATGATAAGCACATAGTAGCTGAGTAAACATACTGCAAGTGAAGTAATCGAGAAACAATAGTACGTGATACGAGGCAGACAATTGGCTTATCACACAAAGTCCTGCAATACATACGGTGTTGTAATATAAAGCCGGAAGTCTGTTTAGTATTTTGGTAAATCTTTCACTGCCTGCACAGGCTTGACATCAGTGCAGTTGTGGAATCTTTCATGTGATCCATTGCAATTTTTTGCAATAATAGATTTTACAGATTTTTTTTTTCTATCAAATGCTTTTGATGTCCACCAGAGGGCAGCAGATTGTCATTATTAGAGCAGGCCAGCTTTTCTCATTGCACAGGCCACAAACTGAGTTACCAAAAAATTTTTTTTAGACATGTAATTTTATTTTGATTGTACTGGTTCTGGAATTTTCAGACAGCCAGCAGTTACTCACTGTGTGTGACACTACTCTGTGTACTGCAGGTGTATTTGGAACGGCTTCTGACGTATGCAGAGTTGGACATCTGCCCATGTAACTGGAAGAGAATTGTCCTGGGTGCCATCTTACTGGCCTCTAAAGTCTGGGATGATCAGGCCGTGTGGAACGTAGACTACTGCCAGATCCTCAAAGACATCACTGTAGAAGACATGTGAGTGTGTGTGTGAGAGAGAGAGTGAGGTGGCGGCACACTGTGAACCGTGTGATCCCATGCACTGTGTAACACTTCTTAGATTTCAGATTAAACAATTAAAAACGCTAATGTGTGTCACCATGAGTGTAAGTATAAATACAGTATGGTGTGTGTGGGGGTCGGTCACTGAGTGCTTGTACTGTGACACACAGCACACACCTACAAGCCTCCAATCATTTTGTGCCATGCAAAAATGTGTGAATCAGATGTACCAGACATTCCTTTTCATTGATCCTTAAACTATTGGCACTCTTTACCAAAGTGACATTGTTTTTAAATTTCCTTTACCAGCAATATTATATAGCATTTCCTCTAACAATTCATCATAAACGTTGCTGTTTGTAAATGGCAATATATAAGTAAACATTATGCCATGACTGTTAAAAGATAAAAATAATACAAATTGCTATGTAGATTTTGTCCAAGTACTCATTTGATTATTATGAATGTATACTTCAGTATTAGCCTGTACACTTTGTTGTGTGTGTGTGTGTGTGTGTGTGTGTGTGAGGCCATGTCCTCGTTCTCCTCTCCTCCATAGCCCTGTGCTCTGTCGACTCTATTTTCATCCTGTCTATTGAAGTTGGCTTTGTGAGTCTCTGTGCCGGTCGGACTCGAGTGCTCTCAGCACCCCTACATAATGGCCCAGGCTCTCGCCCACTCCATTTGTTGCCCCTAGCGACCGGTAGCCCCCTCGCCCTCGCTTTTCTCCCCATATTACCCCGTCTATCTTTTCCCCGAGGCATCCGCGCTGCTGTCTCCACGGCGACAGCCTCACCGCCGTCTCTCAGAAGTGCAGAGATGACGAGCGAGAGAGGAAAGTGCGTGTATGATGATGCGGAACAGGGAGAAATGTTGATAAATTTGCTTTATGGTCTGTAGAGTTTGTCCCGATTGGATGATTTTAGTGTCAGAACGAAGTCTTTAAGATCCTGCCCCCTCACAGAAGTGTGATTTAACACATAATGCTTAGCACACAGTGGTGTATTCAGCTGATGGATTGAATCAGACATGGTAAATAAGATGCAGTATAAAACTCCATATAATCCAACTGGCTCTGACACACTGACAAACCATGCAGTAGGAGATTTTCATGCATAGTCATCACAGCCAGGAACAACTGACATGACGTTCAAACTAAATAAAGAACTAATATTTGAGTGAAAGAGCAAATTGACCACTTTTTTTTTTTACCTTTACCCCAGTCAGCATGTTTAGTGACTGGTGCATGTTGCTTTGTTTGGATTTTCACTGGACATAGAAGGAAAATTAAAAAGTCTCACACCTAAAATCTACCTCGATGCAGTAATATATAGAGTTAAATCTTTAGCTTCGCACTGATTAAACAGGTTTCGGTTGATTGACAGCATTGTGTGTAAGTAGGAAATTGTTCAATTTAGAGTTTTTTTTTTTGTTTTTTCTAAGACTTAAAGGAGTATTTCTATCTCTAATCTGTTAGGAATGAAATGGAGAGGCACTTCCTGGAGCTTCTTCAGTTCAATATCAATGTTCCGGCTAGTGTCTACGCCAAGTATTACTTTGATCTGCGCTCACTGGCAGATGACAACAACCTGAGTTTCCCTCTGGAGCCTCTGAGCAACGAGCGCGCCCAGAAACTTGAGGTAAGGTGCAGACGGTCTCGATCAATTCAAGCCACCTGTACACTCTCTGTTGTAGTTTAATCTCCCCGCCATTAAGCTGAGCGCATTGCTTCTGCTTGTTTCCGGTGCAGGCGATCTCCAGACTGTGTGAGGATAAGTACAAAGACCTGAGCAGATCAGCTATGAGGAGATCCTTCAGCGCCGACAACCTGGTGGGCATCCGCAGATCCAACGCCGTGCTCTCCTAAGACCGCCTCGGCTCCGGTTCCCTCAAACCTAACTTCAATCTGTCTCCTTCCTGTCCTCCGGTAGAGGTCTCACCGAGCCGTCTCCTGCAACAACCAATGATCTGTCTACATAGAAACAAAAACTGACTCAAGACTTTTTTTTCTTTTTTTTTTTTGCTTACTATGTAGGCTACTAGCTGTGAAATTTGTCAGTTTTTAATTGAAATCAATTGCAGATGGAGTATTTTAAATAAACACTAATCATGTAAAGATGTTTGCTGTACAGGTTATTGCAGCTGTACAATCGCATGCTATGTTGTGTGTGTGCTTTTAGATTTTTATATATAGCAATATAACGAACGTGACTAGACGGTTGGTTTACGTAGCTAACAGTTTGTTGTGTTTCACATAAACCCATGGGGTGTTAATCAGAAGCCCTGGCAAATGTTCCTACAGTATTAACATGCAGCTCTCCTGCCCTCTGGCAGCAGGGTAACAAGTACGGAAATCTGTAGACGTGTCCGAGAGGAACGCACTTTATCTTTTCCAGTAGCTTCGGAATTAAAATGAATCTTACTGGAATTATTTTAAACACTGTAGCTTTTGGCAGAAGAAAGTCAAAGCACTTGTTCTTAGAAACATCAGTATTAACTACGTCCTACATGTGACCGAGCCACTGATAGTAAAAGATTGACGGAAGCGTTCGAGTAAAAAGACAACAATCCTGCAACCTTCTGTTCACGGATTGCTCCACAGTTTTATTCTCTACAAATAAGAGAACCAATGAAACACAAACACTCCAGTTTTTCATAAATATCTAAATCTTTTTTTTTAAAAATCTCAGCAATGAATCAACATTTTGTTTAAGAGGAAAAAAAAAAAAGTATTTACACAAAAAGCCGCAGCGGAGGCTGTTAAAAAGAAATGACCCCGTTACATGATTTACACTTGACGTTAAGCAGCAGGATGCAAACGATGACAGAAAATGTGGACGTTAAATTAAGCGCATCGCAGCGAAAGAATCCTAAAGTCCAGGACCAAAACATTATCACTTTTGAGGGCTTTATAGGAGCAAACGTTTAGGCAGATCTACAAGCGCTTCATACCTCACACATGCACATCCACACACACAATCATGAAGTATTACAGATTTACACAGGAAAACCTCAGACAGGACAACTGACCAAGAAGCCTGAAATCCCTGATTACTAAGACAAAGCTATTAGTTGAATGTGAACTGTAAACTGATATTCATGTGATTTAGGGGGTTAAATGAGGTTTGGACTGGGTTTTAACGACATGACAGTGCTCACAAATGACCACTTGGTGGGAGTCGAGCTTAGTGATGTTAAGTGGATCTGAGAAGCGTCTGAATTTCCACACAACCTTCTACAGGTCCTTCGGGATCTATGCGTTTTCATGCTATTCACAGATTTCTCTGGAACGTTTAGACGTCGTTTCAGTGTGTACCAAATTCATCTTTCAGCTCAGAAGCGGACTATGCGCATACACACAGGCTAGGAATAATCAGTAAACTTCATTGCTCATCTTAAGAGATCGAGCTGAGTGGGGTAGAGATACCTGTACACGCTGTCTTCGATCACAGCCTTTTCATTTTGTCATTGTTTTCCAGTCTAAATATTTTATACAATTATATACAGGAGGTGTTGTGTCGTTCTAAACTCACCACGGCACCTTATTGTTTACCAGCAAAAACACACTGGATGATTGCTTGTGGTATTTCGAATTAAACAAGGTCTGGGTACATGGTGAAAATGTTCCACCTCTGGTATTTGATAGAAAAAGCACAAACAGAGAGCTGGGGCATGACCTGTAGAACACGGTGTGAAAGGAACAAATATTTACATACACAAATAAATAACATGCCCACAAGAATCATTGTCTTGTAGCTCCTGCGATTTTTTTTCCATCATTGTTTGAGCCAGAAGTTCAATCTCCAGTTAATTCCTTAATTGCTTCTCATCCAGATTTCCAGTCTAAATTCCATTTGATAGTATTTTATCCGCACACACAGAACTGAAGCGCTCAGGTACTTATGGGACGAGCTGGCAGTCTGGTAAATCCTTCATGTTAAATCCAGGTGGACCTGTTTTACTGCTCAGACGTGCGACGGCGGAGCTGATTTGTGGTAGGATCCAGGCGGTGCTGATCCGGCTCGAGCAGTTAGTGCCGTGCTAGCTTCACTGTACATAGAAGAAGCTGAGGCAGGAGGCTTTCTGGCCCTGCACGGGAAGCAGCGGGCCACAAACCTCCGCCATGACTCCACTGTCTTTCCTGACCAGATCCATACGCCAGAGGTGATGCCCACCACCAAGCACATGAAGTATTTAAGCATGAAGACTGCGTATTCGGGCCCCAGACCGAGCTGCTGCCGTTCAGTGGGACACGTACATGCCAGCGCCTGTTCCCACCCGGGCCGGTAGTGCTGCTCATAAACTAAGCAGGCCACCACGATGGTAGCTGGCACGGTGTAAAGCACGGTGAAGAGGCCGATGCGAATCATCAGCTTCTCCAGTTTGTCCGTCTTGGTGCCTCCCTGCTTGATGACGCTACGGATGCGAAAGAGAGACACGAAACCGGCCAGCAGGAAGAGAGCCCCAGAGAAAAGGTAGACTACTAGAGGTGCTAGCACAAAGCCTCGCAAGCTTTCCAGACTCTGGTTGCCCACATAGCAGATTCCAGCGACTGGGTCTCCATCCACAGAGCTGAGGGCCAGAACAGCAATAGACTTGACGCTGGGCACTAGCCATGCTGCCAGGTGAAAGTACTGCGAGTAGCCAGCAATGGCTTCATTTCCCCACTTCATTCCTGCAGCCAAGAACCAGGTGAACGACAGCACCACCCACCAGATGGAGCTGGCCATGCCGAAGAAATAGATGAGCAGAAAGACCAGCGTGCACAGGGCCGGGCCTGTGGTGTCATACAGGATATGCTGCTGGTCGCCAGAGCCACCGCATGCCACCCGTTCATGGCCCGCCAGCAAACGTACAATGTAGCCTAGTGACACAAAGAGGTAGCAGG
>NC_083467.1:6373874-6403874 GCF_030014155.1 Tachysurus vachellii
AAAAGGTCAAGTGTTACCAATGTACCTGTGAATGTAGTTGAGCTTTCCAACATATCTTCAGTAAGCACATGATGCGGATCGGTGTAGCAGGGGATCTGCAGACTATTCTGGTAACACTGGGAACAAGGTGGGAGAATTCACCCTATATGGGACACCAGTTTATTGCAAAGCACCACATATACACACACATTCACACTGATTCTTACAGATGAGGAAGGAAGAAGGAAACCAGAGAAGAACCTATAACCGAGACAGGAACCTGAGCTCAGGATCAAACTGGGGATCCTGGAGCTGTGACGGTGCAACACCAGAACCTCCAACCAATACACACAAAACAAACAACACACACCCATATTCCTGTGCCACCAGTGTTAATTATTGTTCTATGTAATTGTGCTACTTAACTACCATTATGAGTGGGGAAGGAAATTATAATTAAACAAAAAAAAAATATATATATATATATATATATATATATATAAATATAAATGTTAAACTGGGAGGCTTAGTGGTTAGCACGTTCGCCTCACACCTCCAGGGTCGGGGTTCGATTCCCGCCTCCACCTTGTGTGTGTGGAGTTTGCATGTTCTCCCCGTGCCTCGGGGGTTTCCTCCGGGTACTCCGGTTTCCTCCCCCGGTCCAAAGACATGCATGGTAGGTTGATTGGCATCTCTGGAAAATTGTCCCTAGTGTGTGATTGTGTGAGTGAATGAGAGTGTGTGTGTGTGCCCTGCGATGGGTTGGCACTCCGTCCAGGGTGTATCCTGCCTTGATGCCCGATGACGCCTGAGATAGGCACAGGCTCCCCGTGACCCGAGGTAGTTCGGATAAGCGGTAGAAGATGAATGAATGAATAAATGTTAAACTTTTATTTATTTTATTTTTTTGTGTGGTAATTTTACGTTTTATTTGTGCCAATATAACAGTGAAAGAATTGGCAAGAAGGTCACGTTAAAAGAAAGCCTTGACTATTTATTTTAAATCTTTGGCTTAATGTAACGTTTAATCGGTCCTGCTACTTCCACTGTTTCATAGATTGTTGAAAAACATATTTTCTGCAAAATGTCCACCAAGTGTAACAGAAAAATTACTCTCAAGCATATGTTTAATGTCATCTTACACTGGGGATGGAGGACAGCTTGTTTTTCTGGCTCCTAAAATAGAGCTTATATGACAGTAATGTATTTGCCGTAACCACAATGAGCAGATACACGAAGCTTTTGCTTGTAGAGTCACTCGGGAATCACTGAGAGTTGTTTTGGAATTATTCTGTGTGTGTGTGTGTGTATGTGTGTGTGTGTTTGTTGATTCACTATGCTAACAGTACTCTTCAGGTCCAAAGGTCTCACAGGGTGTGTGTGTGTGTGTGTCTGTGTGTGTGTGATGCTGTGTGACCTAACCGCTCAGCCTGGAGTCTCTATTGCCTGTTAACACTCAGATTACTCTGATTAAACAACAACCCCACACTGACAGATGAGAGCAAATAGAGACAACTACATTCCACAGGCCTGCTAGGACTCACTCACCAGTGTGTATCCTCACCCACAAAGATCTCAGGATGTTTCTGTTATTATGTTTTGGGTTCTCAGGTCGAGCCTACGGTAACCCGATCTGTCCGACCTGGCAGTTCTGTCACCATCATAAATCAAACAAAAAAAGGTGGAGTACGTAAGATCAATTGTGAGTGACAGGACAATTCAGTGAGGATGGGAATGAATGGAGTTTTTCTGTGGAACATGTTTGGGCTTTTTATTCGGAGCTGTTCATTCTGCATTGACGAGAACTCACTGTTCAGCACCAGTGAAGCGTTCAACTTTTGTGTGTGTGAGTGTGTGTTAATGGCATGGTGCTGTGAGTCAGAGGCTTGCTAAGGTGTGGTTCACATGTTTTGTGTTGTGTGATGTGTATGCAGACATGCTGACCCATTTCCAGCTTGGTCTTTCTCTCTCTGGACGCTCTGCATGTCTGTACAGGTGTCTGCACAATAGGCTTTATCTGTATCCACCCTCTTGTCCTGTGTATGGTGAACGCACACACACACACACACACACACACACACACACACAGATGCGTGTGTACAAAGAGATCTGATTTAGTTTAGCAAATTTGAACCATTTCCTATTTATCTTTTCTATCTCACCTGTTGACATTTTGTATTTTTAGTAACAGCAAAGTGAGAATGCAGAAGATCCAGAACCTAACACACACACACACACACACACACACACAGACACACACACACACACACACACACACACAACTACAAACTGTTGTAGAAAGGACATTATTTACATTGACATTATTTCCTGCCCAGTGACACTCAAATGAGGATGAGGTTCCCTTCTGAGTCTGGTTCCTCTCAAGGTTTCTTCATCATATCTTCTCAGGGAGTTTTTCCTCATCATCGTCACCTTTAACTTGTTCATTAGGGGATAAAAGTTAGACATAAATAATAACTTCATATTAAACTTTACAATTTTTATTCTGTTTCTATACTTCTGTAAAGCTGCTTTGAGACAATGTGAATTGTTAAAAGCGCTAAACAAATAAGTTAAATTTGAAAAAAAATGTAAAATAAATAAATACTTAGCCGTTTGATGGCTTTCACATCATGTGTTTATTTGTTATTTCTGTATCTTATTAAACTGGAATTTGTTCAAGACTAAGCAACATTATTTTCCTAATATTGTCACTGGTCACATGACTTTTTTCCCATAATAGAGGTGTATATTAGGAGTAAGCCCTGTACAAAAAAAAGAATACGTGACAGCTTTATGAAAAACCTCTGTGGGAAATCATCTTAAGGTGTGAAAACAAACCCCACAATAATTCTGTTGAAATAAAATAATTTTAATCAAAGCGTCAAATTCAAAGCGTCTCTCAATGAAAAAGTGAAGCAGCAGTTCAAATTTAAACGACAGTGAAGGTTAACAGAGTGCAGAAATGTAAATTTGTTCAAGTATTCAAAAGAACAACAACAACAACAACAACAAAAAAAGACAAAATCATTTGTTTTGTTCGTTTAGTTAAGGAGGTTAAGGTTAAACTACAGGGTTGGATTTGTGTTTGTGCCTTTTCTTACAATTTCATTTAACTAAATTCAAGCATCTTTCAAAGTTTGTTTGAATTCGTAAAACATTGTTCATTTAATTTCATTAAACCATTTTCATTTAATCTTGTTTTAAATAATAAAAACCAAACCATAATTTAAAATGAAGAATTTAATTATTTAAAATGAAATAAAAAGCATGTAATTATTTAAAATGAATTACTATGTAAATTTCTATTTTGTTTATTTCTAACAATGATTTTATTTAAATGATTTTAATGAAATTATAATAGTGTAAACTGAAAAATAATGAAATATAAAAAAATATAATATAAAAGATGCATGCTGTCTTCAGATAAAGATGATTGTAGGATTCAGGCAAACTGTTGCAACAGATTTCAGGGCAAAGTAAAAAAAAAAATTATATTAAAGAAATGAAATATTTCTACGTCATTTTTTTTATTTCAGTGTAATTATTTAATGAACATTAGTGATCAAATATACAGGTAAAGTACAAATCCCCTGAAATGATACTGAATCTAATAAAGAATCGTAATGAAGTGTAATTACTTAAGAGCTCTCCTCCCCTGTTTTTCTTTCCTTTTCTTTCTACATCGTTAATGTCTGAGCTGGCGTGTGTGAAGGTTTCAAAGCAGGTTATTATGTCTTAATGTTTAAAGACAGACGGCGAGTGAGATAACATCTGCTGACAAAGTGGAACAGATTACACAGTTGATGTTAATGTGCAGGCGAATCACCATGACCAGTTCCATTTCAGCTATTAAGAAGATAATTACAGCGTGTCTTTACTTTTTGTTATATACAAACACATATTTATTCTATATTTATACATTAAAGCGGCACAGTTCTGTCTTTTTGTTGTCCTGTAACAATAAATTCTGGAAATGTAGTGACTAATCCCGAAACAACAGAAAGCACAAAGCAGAGGAAAGTCATTGACCGTGCATGAGATCTGTTCTGATAGCTGATGGCTGCTGCTGCTGCTACTGATGTGTTACTCAGTGTTGATGTAGGTCAACGTTCCTAGCAGGTGGACGTCAGAGGGGACACTGTCCATGTCCGTGAGTCAGTGTGTACAGTACGAGGTGGGGGATTTAACTGATGTTCAACCGCTTGTTTCCCCAGAGTTCAACTTGCGCATTCTGTCTCACGTCCTCATTATTTCCCGTCTACCCCTCCGTCATCTTTTCATCCTCAAAATGCTCTTTTGTTGTGCGTCTCACCCCACTCTGGCATTTCGGGGGCCCGTGTTGTCAGGGCCCTAAATGAGTCTTGACTGCCGTGTGGGCCACTGGAGAAGCACAAAGCACAATGTTTCCCTCGCTACACTGGAGCCATTGTGGCTGCCGACAATGCACTAATTGGTGACGACAATTAAGCCGAGCCGACACTCTGGTCCAGTTTAGCCTCTCCTCAATACAAATCACAGCCAAATGAGTCAGGCCCAACATACACACACACACACTTATACTTTACACTACAATAAAATATATATTACATTTACAGCATTTGGCAATGAACACACATGAATACTGAGACTTGTTTACTCTTTTTTCCACACCTTTGTGTATTATCTGAGGTAAAGAGACACTGTGAAATCATTACAGGAAACAGCAGACTGGATCTAAGCTCACTTTTCATTGCTCATGTCCCCTAGATGTCACTGACTACCAAACACGACAAGTTTTTGAATGTAAATCCGACGCAAAAACAAATCCACATAAGAAGGACCTTATTGTACCAAGACAAAAGGCAACTTCTTGGCATGAAGACGTCTTACCACAACAGGCAAAAACACACAAGGGGTACAGATGTGTGTGACGGGACGGATTTAAAAAGAGATGAGCCAGTGTACCTTCAACCAGGACCTGTCAAACACTAAGAACTTAATGTAGTGTGGGATCAGCGGAGTGCCTTATTTCTAAGGAGACGCTGAAAACAACCAATAGCTTTGCCTTATGGAGAACACACACACTCAGGGTTAGGCATGTTCCGGCCCATCGGCGGAGGCTAGATCCTGGTGGATTACTGTGTCAGAGACAGAGCTTTAGAGCTCTCTTAGGCTGGGACAAATTGTTGCTTGAGGGGAGGAAAAAGGGAGAAGATGGTGGGGGCAAAGTTAAAATAAACCTGACAGGAGAAGCATGTGTGTGATCAACCACCGGTTTACTGTTAACAAAAAAGGCAGAGCTGGATGAAGTGGTATTTGTGTTGTACCTCAAGGGTTCTGAATTCAGTGATAACAGAATCCATGAAGTCATTTATATTTTTCAATTCATTTCTCAATTCTTAAATCTGAAAAAAAAAAAATCCTTTTCATTGAAAGCAGTACAGCAGGTCAGGCTGTGTGTATTAATGTTCTAATATGTTTAAGCTTCTACAGTAACAACTCATTCACAGGGACTGAGCTCCAAAACCTAAAACCTTTAATGGAGTTGGAAGGAAGGAAGGAAGGAAGGAAGAGAGAGAGAGAATGAAGGAAAGGAAGGGATGGAAGAAATGAGAGGGGGGGGGCAGGCAGGAAGGAAGGAAGGAAGGAAGGAAGAGAGAGAATGAGGGAAAGGAAGGGATGGAATAAATGAGAGAGAAAACAGAGAGAGAGAGAGAGAGAGAGAGAGAGAGAGAGAGAGAGAGAGAGAGGGCAGGCAGGAAAGAAGGAAGGAAAGAAGGAAGGAAGGAAGGAAGGAAGGAAGGAAGGAAGGAAGGAAGGAAGAGAGAGAATGAGGGAAAGGAAGGGATGGAATAAATGAGAGAGAAAACAGAGAGAGGGGGGGGGCCGGCAGGAAAGAAGAAAGGAAGGATGGAAGGAAGGAAGGAAGGAAGGAAGGAAGGAAGGAAGGAAGAGAGAGAATGAGGGAAAGGAAGGGATGGAATAAAAGAGAGAGAGAGAGAGAGAGAGAGAGAGAGAGAGAGAGAGAGAGAGAGAGAGAGAGAGAGAGAGAGAGAGAGGGCAGGCAGGAAAGAAGGAAGGAAGGAAGGAAGGAAGGCAGGAAGGAAGGAAGGAAGGAAGGAAAGAAGGATGAGGGAAAGGAAGGGATGGAATAAATGAGAGAGAGAGAGAGAGAGAGAGAGAGAGAGAGAGAGAGAGAGAGAGAGAGAGAGAGAGAATGAAGGAAAGGAAGGGATGGAAGAGAGAGAGAGAGAGAGAGAGAGAGAGAGAGAGAGAGAGAGAGAGAGAGAGAGAGAGAGAGAGGGAAAGGAAGGGATGGAATAAATGAGAGAGAGCGCAGGCAGGAAAGAAGGAAGGAAAGAAAGAAGGAAGGAAGGAAGGAAGGAAGGAAGGAAGGAAGGAAGGGAGAGAGATAATGAGGGAAAGGAAGAGATGGAATAAATGAGAGAGAGAGAGAGAGAGAGAGAGAGAGAGAGAGAGAGAGAGAGAGAGAGAGAGAGAGAGAAGGAAGGAAGGAAGGAAGGAAAGGATGGGATGGAGGAAACGAGAGAGAGGAAGAGAAAGAGAGAGAAGGAAGGAAGGAAGGAAGGAAGGAAAGATATGGAAGGAAGAAAAAAGATGTGGAAGGAAGGAAAGGATGGAAGGGATAGGAAGTAGGGATTGGAAGGAAGAAATCAAGGAAGGAAGGAAGGAAGAGAAGAAAGAAAGAAAGAAAGGTTTGATGAAGTTTTTTTGTAAGATGTTTATCGAACATTTCTGGAAGTTGTCAGTGCTTTGTGATGGTCAAGAGATTTTCCGCTACAGGCGACTCTTCAAGGCAGCCGCCTTCTTTTGGGGTTGTGGCTTCTCTGTAACATAAAATAGCTGTTTCTACTTTTTTTGTCTTACAGACTTCAAAAGGAAAAAAGAGAGGATGGTGAAGGAATGACTGTTTACAGCTTCTATATATACACTTACAGAGCACTTTATTATGAACAATACACTAATACTGGGTAGAGCTTCACTTTTATTCTCAAAACAACCTCAATTCTTCATGGTCTGGATTCCACAAGATGTTGAAACCTTCATTGAGATTTGGTCCATGTTGAGATGATTGTATCACATGATTCCAGCAGAATTTTTCAGGAGCACTTTCATGCTGTGAATCTCCTGTTCTACCACATCGCAAATGTGATCTACTGGATTCAGAACCACTGAACTCATTGTCACGGTCATGAATCCAATTTGGGACGACTTTTGCTTTGTGACATCCTGTGCATCATCATGCTGGAAGCAGCTGTTAGAAGATAGTAAATTGTGGCTATGAAGAGATTCACATGTTCAGCAACAAAAGTCAAATAGAGCTAAAGTGTGCCTAGAAAACATTCCCCTCACTATTACACCACCTCCACCAGCCTGGGCCGTTGACACAAGGGAAGTTGGTTTATCCATAGATTCATGCTGGTGCCAAATTCAGACCCTAACATCTGTGAGTCTCTGCACAAATCCAGATTCATCAGACGAGGCTAGGTTTTTCCCGTCTTTTACTGTACAGTGTTGGTGACTGACCAAACTGGAACCTAAAATGGTCCTCATGTTGTTGCTCATCCACCTCAAGGTTCGACAAGCTCTGAAATGCTTCTCTATTCACAATGTACAGAGAGGTTATCTGAGCTAGTGCAGCTTTTCTGTCAGCTCTAACTAGTCCGGCTGTTCTGACATCAACAAGGCGTACTACTGTGGTATAAGTGAAATAAAACACTTCAGGATGGCAACCATAACACCATCTCATCAGGCTACCATCCTGGGCTGTAGATTATTTTCCCAATCACAGCACACCATGTGATCTACTAATCTTTACACAGCAAATCCTTCATCATATTCAAAAAATAAAATGAAATGAAAAGAAAACAGGACTCGGAGACCGGGTTTATTTCTCAGGACGAATATATCCCCGAATCCATGTGGAACTGCAGCCGTCTCCACAATGCATCGGCTTACAAAAAAAAATTACAAGCCTCATGCTGCGGTCTCTGACAAGTCAAAAACCCAATACAAGCTTGTGGTTTTTAATTTGGGATTAGTGAATGAGTCAGTATTTGGACCCTATTATTGCCAGGGCAGTTTATAAGCCCCGGACGTAGGCAGTGATGCATTTGTTCCATCCAGATCCCAAACTCACCTTGGACCTGGATCAGGAAAGAAAGCACAATCAGACCCAGTTGTAGTTTTTCCACTGAACCTGGACTTCAGCCAGGCTACACTTAAACTCTTCACAGAAAAACAACTTAGACTTGTTAGGTAACTTACTTTATTGGTATCAGTGACAAAAAAAAAAAAGCAACCAATAGAGAAACACTACGATTTTTTTTTTTATATATTTGCATAAGAGGCTGTCCGTGGTGTCAAGTTTTTGGATGTAGGATGACAGAATGGGAAGAACAAGCAGAATCAGGCATGGATACAGTCGAAGATAAATAGAACATAAATATAATAAATACTGCTTTAATCAACTGCTGATACGGATCATTGAATTATATACAACAGAGAACAGCAGGGTGGCTAAAACTGTAAGATGATCACATTTCAAATGTAATAACGATGTACAAATAGGTTTTGTTGTACAAAAAGGAATGAAAGTACTTCCACTTATATCTGTTCCCTTATTTTTCCTCTTTCAGTATCACCATTTTCAGTGTTTAAAATCCCTGAAGATAACTTTACAACAGTGCTAATAAGTTCAATTCCAGACTAATCAATAATACTATTACAGGTTGTACTATTTGTGGAACAACTTCACGTCAGGCTACGAGCAAACATTTATGGACAGAAATGAAACAAAAAGCAAAGAATAGGAATCCGGGAGCTAAGATAAAAATCGGTGACAAATTAAATGAAAAAAAAAAATGGTGGCAAAGTTCTGCTGGCAGCTAATCATCAGCTGTTTATCCTAACTTTTCTGTCCTGATAGGTGTGGTCTCTTCCAGGATGACTCCGCCTACATTTACAGATCACGAAAACTCACTGTATGGTTTGTTGAGGATGTAAATCATAAGATAAAGCCCTAAAACTTACCAGATCTCAATCCAACTGGACACCTATGATCGATTTTAGATGTGACATCATTATCATCATCATAATCGTCATCAATTGCTAAATCACTCCAGTACAGATTCAGAGAATCTCTGCCAAGCTGCACTGAATCTGTTCTAGTGATCGAGTGTTTTTTTTTTCCTGCAATTTGTCATCAGTGTTATTAAGGAAGCTCAACTTACTGACTAACTAGTACAAGTCTGCTCATCAGAGTATTCACAACCAGCAATCTCTCAATTCAAACGCATTAACCGTGCCGGATGCTGTAAAAGACCCAAAACAGGCTTTGTCGTACAGCAGATATTCAAACTGCCAGTGTCAAACTGCCAAATTTTGCTACCGATTTCAGCAAAAGAGGTGGGTCTAATAATCAAAAACTCTGTACAATCAACAATTAAGGAAGTTTCAGTCTGAACTACAGATTAGACGATGAGAACCTATTCATCCCCAACAAACTGTATTACTAAGGTACAATACCAGATCGTTATCAACAGGTAGATGTACTGGCTTTTAGTTTAAGGCAGGCAAAGTGTATATGAGAAAGAGGTTTGATTAATACAGTCAAATTAGGAACAATTATTAACAAGTGGCACACAAATTCTACAGTCTAGTAACCACCAACCAACGTCCGCCCATTTCCTTCAAGTCTATTCAAAGTAAACACGTGTACTCGTTTGGTGCAAATGACAAAAACGAAAAAAACAAACAAAAAAAAAACACAAAGAAGCTGCTCTGTGTGAAATACATGATGTAAACATTTTTACAAACCAGTAAACAAATAAAAAGAATTCAGCGCAATAAAAATGTATACTTAAAGTTTGGCCTAGCTGCTTCTCTGTAACAGGGGGAAAACTCCATGTCTAAGTCCTTTAGCCGTTAACTATCCTTCATCACTGCAAGCCAGAACAATAAATAATGTTATCCTTCAGAATCAAGAAAAAAAAAAAAAAAAAAAAAAAAAACAAGAATTACACCGAAAGCTTTTACATTACTGGTACGGTGCCTGAAATCTGATCCTGATCTCACCTTCATGCTTGAAGAAGGAAAATAAAAGTGGAGGGGGGATCAGAAGTTTGGGGGATTTTTTAAGCGCAAGAAAAAGGTCACTTAGCCTATCTAATTTGCATAGGAAAAGAAAAACAGAAATTCAAGCGAAAGCATGTGTCGTTGTGCATTGTCAAATCACTGTCCCTTTGGAAACGATGATGAGAACCAAGAGGTCAAATAAGGCAGCAAAAAAAAAGCAAAATGAGTGATATTATTGCCAGTGCTTAGTTCAAGTAGCCGGAAAATGGAGTGTGAATGCACACCCAGTGAGACGAGCGACTGATATTGATCCAATCCTGCGGTAGGGGTGGACAACGTGAGTAACGAGCCCGTCAGCGGGCGGGTTTACTCCGCCATCCTTGTTGAACTGGGTCTACCAATGCTAAACAAAGCCCCAGTGCTCTGGACTATAATTTGGGAGCTTGTGGCTCAGGGTAGTTTGTAATCAAAAAGCCAGCGGTTGGCAAAGGGAACGTGGCTCAGCTGCATATAGGCAGTGGCACTGAGCAGCAATAAACTTCAGTTCCAGCTGTACAGGATGAGATGCCAACCTCTCTGAGCGAGCGTTGCCTTTGACTCAAATAAGCCAAGAGTCACTTCATAGGAGTCCAAACCATTGTGCATGTCTCGAGTGCGTGAGATTATGTTTCTAAATTCCTCTTTAAAAAAAAAACAAAAAAAAAAAACAAAACAGGGGGTTCCCCAAGGCTTAGTCCTCGGTCCAGTGGTAATTATGGCACCAAGCTTTCTCCACTGTATGCAACTAAACAGTGTAAGAAACGCTGTTCGTATATTGTCCTGTTCTAAATTGACTGCTCACAGAAGTTGTGCAGGAATGCAGAGAGGAAGACAGTCGAGGGTAATGCGGATGTTTGCGTCTATAGGTTGAATACTAACTTCTAAGACTTTTTCCTACTAGATGAGATTTTCAACATCCGATCGTAGCGTGGCCATTAATGGATTAGATGCTCTGTTGTGCAGAGAAAATGATTTAGTCTTGGATTTTCAGAGACTGCATTATTTTGTGTCAGACTGCTCGAGTGTGTTTACACGCTAGCATGAGAGAGTACTCCACTCGGTTCCGCATTTGCCGGTTGGCCCGGCTGTCATTTGGTAGATGAAAGGAGAGGGCAAATTGGTATCATTATGAAACCTCTCCTCTTCAGGGACTGAAGTATTGTCTGCGTGCCCCCTATCTCTCAGGTGAGAGGAGGAGAGAAGGAAAAAGCGACAGAGAAGGAGGAAGGGAGGGAGGGTTAAGGGAAAGACAGAAAGAGAGAAAGAAAGAGAGGACTGAAAAACAAACAAAAAGACCCTTCTTTTCCTTGTCGACAAACACAGAGCTCTTCTACAGGGCTCACTGAGACGGCGTGTAGTAAGTCCTGGAAGCGCACATGCAGAAACTCAGCCGCAGTTGGCTGTTGGTCAGTAAAACAGGCCCAGGTGGGAGGGGGGGCTCCCTCGCAATCCGAGCTTGAGCTCAGGTGTCCAGCTCGAAGCAGCAGTCGTCGTCGGGGCTCTCGCTGTGGTTGTGCTTCTTCCAGAATGAAGATGGCTTCTTGTGCAGCTCTCTACGAACACAGCGTGGACAAGGCTGGGCACGCAGCCGGCACTCGGTGTGGAACACCGCTCCGCATCCCTCGCACCTGACCGAGCACACACACATACACACATTTACAGCATTTAGCAGATGCCCTTATCCAGAGCGACTTACTTTTTTTTTTTTTAATCTCATTTTAAATACAACTGAGCAATTGAGTGTTAAGGGCCTTGCTCAGGGGCCCAGCAGTGGCAGCTTGGTGGGCGTAGGAATCGAACTCACAACCTTCCGATTGGTAGCCCAACACCTTAAACACTAGGCTACCACATCTCACTCACACACACTCACTCTCACACACACACTCACTCTCACACACACACTCACTCTCACACACACTCTCTCACACACACACTCTCACACACACACTCTCACACACACACTCTCACACACACTCTCACACACACTCTCACACACACTCTCACACACACACTCTCACACACACTCTCACACACACTCTCACACACACTCTCACACTCTCACACACACTCACACTCTCACACACACTCACACTCTCACTCACACACACACTCACACACACACTCACACACTCACACACTCTCACACTCACACACACACTCACACACACACTCACACACACACTCACACACACACTCTCACACACACTCACACTCACACACACACTCACACACACACTCACACACACACTCACACACACACTCACACACACACTCACACACACACTCACACTCACACTCACACTCACACTCACACTCACACTCACACACACACACACACTCACACACACACACGCACACACACACACACACACACACAGAGGGATAAACACCTGGCTTCCCACAATACTACCGGATATAAATGGACACTGTTTAGTAGTCTTTGCTAGAATAAAATAAAATTGAATATGTTGTAACTGTTCATTTCAGTGACCACAAACTCATCCCATTGCTCAACTAAATGTTTTCCGGTACTAAGGAATTTGAAAAATGTTCCTCAATGTTTTTATACAGCCCAAACAGGTCAAAGTCTATTAAAAACCTGAGCCTTCTGATAAGACTCCAGAATTTACTCTAAAGCTTCTTGACCAGAGACCATAAAATATGGGGGTGATGAGCACGGTGTACAGGAGAAGCAGGTGTTTATGCGTTTACGACAGGGCGTGCAGACACCTTTCGCTGCAATTGTATTTAGTGCCTTAACACCATCTCCGTATCACGACAGCCTGCTATCGAGCATAGACCTGTTATAAACGCACGCATAAAGCCAAGGTCAACGTCAAACATATTGCACACAGCACAACAAACAGATCCAAACAGGTGTGTAATAAGGCAAGTGCATTTGTTTATAAGTGGGGATCTAGGACCATTTGTTTAGTCACTGTTAAAAATGATGACTTGCATAAAACAAAGCCATAACAGAAACATATTTAAATAGTGTACAAATTATTTCCATCAACTAAATAATATCTCCATCATGGTCCCTCTCATTTGATGGATGTAGATGTGTGTGCATTTGCCTCTAGATGTGTCTCCAGTCAGAAATTGTGTAACCCTATATATTAAAATTTACCTAGACACACACACACACACTAAATGTACAATAAGTGTAATCCAGATAAATAAACTTTAGCAATTTCTATTAACAAAAACTATTTTTTTATAGCAGCGCATCATTAATCAACAAGTGATCATAATTCTTAGCACATTTGCATTCACGAGAGGTGAAACTGCAGTTGTGCCAAAAAAGTGAAGAATGTCACACCAGTGGTGTGAAGTGCAGCATGTATCTTATCAGTAGTTAGCCATGAAGTGGGCTGAGAGTGAAGGCGCTGTGGGGATTAACCGTGCCTTAGCACTTGGGTGTCCCTTCACTGCTCGGAGACTGAACACACCTTCATACCACTGTCCCCTGGGTGTGACGAACACAAGACAGAAGCAGCTTGGCTGTTACCGGCTCATATGAGGAACATTCCACTGCAGTGGTGTGGGTGGATGTTCCAAAGTTATTGCCACCAATAAACAGCCAATAATGAGATTATATGATATTCTAAACTTTTATAACTTGTAAGCAGGAGTCGTGAGCAAGAACTCTGGCGCTTGACATTATCCAAAATCCTAAAGTTACGACTTGTACAAATCCGTTTATTGGTAGTTATGTTGTTGGAACATAAAGAGATGTAAAAGAGGAACTGACCTCTTGGTGGCGTTCTCTTGGAAAGGGTAGAGGATCTGGCCGTTGTGGCAAAGCTCACAGATGAAGCCCTTCTCTCGACACAGACTGCAGCTGTACACGTGGGAACTGGCAAACTTGATCACTTTAGAGAGGAAGGGAGCCAATTTCCCATCTATTACCTGTACAAAACATGGAGAAAAGGGCAAAAAAAAAGAGTGACGGTGCATGGAATAGATAAAGGAAACAAAGACACAAACCAGAAATAGGAGTAGATTTCTGTCAGAGTATGTATCAAACTAGAAGCAGAATACTGTGATGATGATGATGATGATGATCTTTCCACCATAAACCGAAGAAGAATTTATTAGAAATACCAGTCATGTGTGATTATAGGATTTTTTGTGGAAAAACAAACACACTTTAAAAAACAGAGCCCACTGGGAACCAAGACAAAGCAGCCAGAGTTCACATCAGGAATCCAGATCAAAACTAATGAATGCTTGTGAGGTTGGAGGGGTGGATGAGGGGGTTAACCGGGGCTCGAGGGTGGGTGGGAGAGCGGGGTAATTCCTTTTGGGAGACCGTTTGCAAAAAATAATATGTGAATGCCATTTACCGGCTGGAGTAGTTAAAAATCGGCATTGGGCTTTGAAAGCGTAGGTCTGAAGAAGGTGTATTGTAGGCTGCTGAATGGGCCAGGGGAAGGGGCCCGGACCTCCAGAGCATATTCACCAAGGGGGAAGAGACAAGTGGCTACACCTGGCAGCGCTGTGGCACACCAATTAAAGGGCCTGCCAGCATTCTTCGGCCATTACACAAGAAGCAGGCCAAAGAATGGTGGGACAGAGATGAGAACGGACGAAAAGGAGGGAGTGAGGGGCTAGAAAGTTGGGGAGGTGGGGAGAGAGGAAGGAAAGAGAATAAAAGGAGGGACCACCGCAGTCTCCCACTAAGCACGAGCAAGCGCTCACACACGAACACACACACACACACACGCTGAGTGAAATGAGTGATGTTAAAAAGGGGTTTGTGTGGGCGAGGAGGAGGTTGGGCAGTGCAGTTACGGGTATGAGACAGGAACCAAAGGAAAGCACAGCAAGTGCACAGGCAGTTCTTTACTGAACAAAGTGATTCACTGTGGTAGTGCCTTGTACATATCCAGTGGGACTAATTAAATGCTGTACGTATCATTTGACTCTTCACACCACCAATGGATTAAAAAATAAAAGAAAATCAGAAGAACTTAAATAGCTGAAGTGTAATTTAATTTTATTTATTTATTTTTTTAAAGAAAAATAACTCACCACAAATGTAACCATCAGCTATCTACAATTATACTACAGTCTTGTCTGTTTTCAGGTTCTGCATCTTTGTAGCTGAGAGGCATTACCTGGAGTTATTGATACATCAACATTCATAAAGTGTAATGGGTTAAAACCGCTAGGGAGCAACAGGAGTGCACCTCACCATCAATTCATCAAGCAGCTTTCATCTCAAACCCTGTTCTCTCCACTTCCCAGAGGTAGAAACCTCACAGCAGCCCCAAAGACAGTCTTTCCCTACTGGACATAAGCAAAAGAATTACACTGTGGTGTGTCGGGGAACTGCTGCGGCCCAGTAATCAAAGAGGCGAGGGCTTGCGCACTCACAGTCACCAAAGTAACAATGATATATATGGCCCCTAATCGGTGCTGACAGAAGAAGTAATTAAACATCTCAATAATTTAGCGTGGGCTGAGGAGCAGAGTAGGGCAAGCCTGCACGAGGAGCTCTGCACCTGGGCCAGCACCCGTGTAGAGAAACAAAGGAGCTGTTAATACACACTATATAACTTTCCAAAAGTGTCCCGAGGCCAGGAAAATGTCCCCAAAGTGTTCCTGAACAAGAGACTGTAACTCAATGATTTATATATCCAAACATGGCCAAATGTTTCAGGCTTGTCACATCCATGCAATGAAAATGAACTGCCAGCACGGGTGCTGGCTGCCGTTCCAGTCTCGCGACCCCCCACCCTTCAGCTCAGTCCCGCGTGCGCTTTGTTGTCCAGTGCCTAATCCCCTAAAAACTGCTGTTTAACGCGCTCTACTTTATCCCCTCCTCATCTCTAATGTCCTTGCCTGCTCCATTAACCGGCAGAGAAAGGGCCAGGATTAGACAGATAAAAAGAGGGTGAGTTCTGTTTGGATAACACCCTCCCAGCCAGGCCCTGGCAAAACAGGATTATCACCAGCATGCTAGTAAGTGTGGGCAAAAAGGGAAGGAAAGAGAGAGAAAGGAATTAGGGGGAAGGACTAAGTGTACATCTGGGTACACAAGACAAGCTCATGTTTCTGTAGGAAAAATGTATGAAAGCATGAACGGATGACTGCACACATATACGTGAAACATTTGATCACAGTCAGCCATGCAAGGCAAGATGTGTCACAATATAGCACAATAAAAGAGGTCCAATGCCCTATTGCTAATTAGCCTTGTCAAAACCACCCAGTCCGGCCTTCATGCTAGAGCTGCCTTGAGACCACCATGTTTTTGATGCAATACAGTGCCGGTTTATTAAGTATATCTACCATATTTTCACTGACCCTCGAGTCAGATACACCTACAATCTCAGATGACATTCTCAGTACACGACTACTGACTGCAGCTCATCAATTTCAGTCCACAATGTCCTCCATCTAATAATGTAAATAGACCCCCACTAAGCAAAATTATTTGTGGGTGCCATTTTGATGCACAGCACATCAATCATACCGGCATCGCTATAAAAAAGGGCTGGATCGTTGTGCGTAGCGGCAAACTCGTGGCTACGGTCAATAGCTGCATTGCACTGCACTGGACTGCGTTCAGTAGGTGCATTTCTATAGTAAATGAATGTGCTAATAAATGAATAAATGTAGTTGGAGGAGCCCATCTCAATGGATAGTCCTAAGTAAATCCAACTCGAGGAAAAGAAAATCCTCAATGCTGAGAGAATGAAGAGTATTACCAGGAGGCACACCCAGACGTCCATGAGAGATTCTGCAACTTTCTGCACATGTCAATGATGTCCCAAAGCCACAGAATGCCCCTTTGTGCCTCTCCAGTTGTTTATAGGTTGTTGGCAAGGCTAACACTGTTACATCTAGTATAATGCGAACAAAACAATTAGCATTTATATGGCACTCTTCATGTGGGCCATCTTTGGCCACACTTTAACCTCTTTTCGTTGTAAAGCTCAACAAAAGCCAGTGCCTAAACAAGACCTGTATCTGGGCAGGCCTTAGGCAAACAAGTATGGCCAATGAACTTGATTTTTTTTTTTTCTTCAAATAAGCCAGCACTAAACTGGTAGTTGTTTGCTGGAATTGAATAGGCAAATGCATGTGCTTTGGGTCTATAGAGTTCCTGGTGTCTACTTATTCAGCATTCAGTGACCTCGACACGCAGGGAGAACATTCCCGGGCCACGAAGGGCCTGGCATTAGCCAGCCATGCTAAAAGAAAATGGCTCCTTAATAAGGTAAGCCAATTAGCATGCTGAAAGGAAGAGGGATGTGACAAGAATGAGAAATGTCCTCGAAGTCGGACAAATTCATCGAGGCCAAAAAATAACTTCTAATCAACTCAAAGGATTAAAAAAAATGTCATAAGTTGAAAATGTTGACAAAATGTGAAAAGTGTCGTAAAGTGTTACGACAAAATGCTCGTTCTCATTTTTACACTATACTATCAGCAATCGTTCAGAAAAACACCACGTAATACTAACTCTAATTCTCCTCTCTGAGAGAATGTTCCGACTCTGATATTAGCCCATTTCAAAAGTGCTCTATTTGTTAAATTTCTTACATGGTCAAGAGGAACAGAAATGTAAGACAAATCCAACAGGGTAGAAACAGAAGGCGAAAGAGACACAGAGGAGAAAAAAAATTCTGAGTGTGGTAGTGTCAGGGAGCGGGATGTTTGGGAAGAATGAAGGCCTGTCACACTTTGTTTTTCTGCCTGTTGCTTCTGAATGCTTCTAATTAGTTAGCTGGGTGGGAGGGAAGACAGGGTGAAGAAGGAGCAGGCAAAGGGACTCTTGCCTCCTGCTAGGAGAGCGAGTAAAAAGGAAAAAAGGGAATGAACACAGTCAAAGTAACAGTTATGAGGAGGGGCAGGAGGACGTTCCGAGAAAGAGTGACAAATATTCACATGCAATTCCAGGATCTATGGAACTGCTCAAAAATCTGGAATCATAAATTAAAATTTAAATTTTAAGAAGTGACAGAAAGAGAGGCAGCTCTTCTATTGATTTTTTTTTTTTGTTTTAGAACAAATCATGTATAAAACACAAATTGTCACAGAAGGGATTTGAAGCAGTTGGCGTTGTCAGGTTTTGTGCCAGGTTCTGGTGCCAACACGGTACAACACACTGCTTATGTTCAGTGATGTTCAGTTCAAAAGAATTCTATAATCTGACTGTAATACCAGAATCACTCCGATGTGGTGATGTGGATTTACTGTAATCAGCACAGTGCAGCGTCACTGACTGACCTGCGTCCTACAGGAAAAAGAAAAAAGACCAGCCTTTAGACTGAGGCGCGCATACATAAGGTATGTATTATGGCCAAAAGTACACAGGCGCACGACCATGTGCTTGTTGATCTCATTCCAGATTTAGTCCCAAACCCTTTGCTGTTATAATAAGCTCCGTTTGTCTGGGAAGGTTTCCACTAGATGTTGGAGCATGGTTGTGGGGATTTGTGATCATTTAGCTACAACAGCATTAGTGAGATCAGACAGTGAGAAGGTCCTGGGTTCAGTCAGCGTTCCAGTTCATCCCAGTGATATTCAGTGATCTTGAGGTCAGTATTTGCTGGAGCTCACTTTGTGCACAGGAACATTGTCATGCTGGAACTGGTTTGAGCCTCTGGTTAGATCCAGTAACCACATAGAAGTATAATGGACCGGTGTCCACATAGTGTATGTAATCATAACACACAAATTAAGTGCAAGTTATGATGAGTTCTTCTCACAGTCATGTTTGTATTTAGCCCTATTCGGACGGGACTAGTTTTACAGGGGGTCGTTAGAGAAATTTCAGTTTCACAGACGTACTTTGTGATTTTAATCCCGTCCGAATCTCCCATGTCTGTCTTTTTCTCACACGACCTGTGTAAAAATTCCAGAGCAAATTACCTACTGTTTTTCAGCAAAATCGGCACTCCTCTGAGAAATCTAATCCCGTCCGAATGCGAATGTCTGTGATTGCCGAAAATGTTTTTTCCAAAATGCGTTTTCTTGTCTGTTTTGGTCAACGTGAACTACCGTATTAACCCTAGCCTAGCGCACCGGTATTCAAGTCTCTGCACACCAATAATGGATGTAAATGTGTTTGCTACCCTGCGAAGAAATAAAAAAATGAAATCAACAAGAAGAGCCAAATCACGTAAATTGTTAAGACTGGCTACTGTAATATCAGTTTCATGTAAGAGTACTTTCATTTCTATAGTCAATTACATAACGTGAAAATTATAGAAAAACGTATTTATTCCAGTGGGTTTATAAGAAGTTCTATATAAAAATATGACCATACGCAATCCACGCATCCTGGACATGTGGTCTTGTGCAACGCCCACATGTAAAACACAGACACCTCCGTAATAAACACAGAGATGTTAGTCCCGTACGAATCCATACATGAAATGACAGATGTCGGCTGAAAAAAATTCTAACTCAAACGTCGTTTGGAAAACTAGTCCCGTCCGAATAGGGCTCTAGACAGCAGAGAATCTCACAGATACAAGGTGAACCGCTGAAATGATTCATTTACTTCTTGATCTCTATCCATTTCCATTAAGTCCAACCTTCAAGATTCACCAACAGCCAGTGGAGTGGAACCCTGTTGTTCTGCGTTCATCTCATCATTCCTCCTGTCTAACTTACAATAAATGGAAGTATGTCCAGCTTCACAGATAATGGTCACATTACTGCACAAAATTAAATCATGTTGCTATAGTTTTGATCTAAACTAATCTGATAAAAAAAATAAAGGGGTGAATACTTTTCAAACAGATCTAGCTAACAAATACAGGCAATATTCATGATTTCCTGTTTCAACTCTCAGAGCTTTTACTGTATTTGTAGCCCAGAGCTGAGACATGCAGCTGCTTACCCCTTTAGGGGCATCGACAGTTGAAAGTCCGCCACCTACTGAGGGGCAAAATCCCCCTTCTTTTGTCACAAATTGAGTCTGACTGAGAATTGTGAACTGATTTGACCTTCATAAATACATCTAAAAATGTAATAGATTTTTATTCTGCAAGCTGATCTTTGGCATGAATGTGTTTACAGGTCAAAACTTTTCATTTTCAGTTGACCTTAAATTCTGAAATACTGACTCAGAGCTGAACTACTGATTTATAGCCTTGGAAGCAAGGGTGCATCTTTAGAGCAACTCTGTACTATAAGCACTATAAGGAAAAAAACAGAGCTTATTGCAATTAACTGACACTGTGTGTGTGTGTGTGTGTGTGTGTGTGTGTAATAGAATGCATTCTCACCTGCTGGAGGTCAGCCAGAGAGTACAGGTGAATGTGCTGTAACAGGTATTCCCTTGGAAAAATCCTGCAGAAACAGCAGACGAAATGAATCAGACATCTAAATACTGTACTTTAATACCGCACTTTCACTGTCACACCATACACACTGGATTAAGATTACAAAGCTACATGCACACACACACACACACACACACACACACCCTTCCCCATCCTAGAACAAACTCTATCCCATCATTACGCTCCTGTATCCATGACAACAGTAGTCCAAATTATCAGGAAAATAGGGGTTAATTTGATTGAATTGGAAAAGGCCTGTGGAATAGCCATTTAAAAGCACTCTCCCTTATTACAGGTGAAGTGGGGCAGCTCTCTCTCTCTCTATCTCTCTCTCCTTCTGGCTGGCTATTATGGCCCTCTTCTCCCCTCTCTTCCCTTGAGCGTACTCTGTCTCTCCTCGTTCGCTCTCTCCATCACTACGCCTACGCCTGCTCACATTACAAATCAAGAGCCCACAGTGGCATCAGGGGGGGAAAAAAATATAGAGAGGATGGGAGACAGCAAGGAGGAGGAGGAGGAGGAGGAGGAGGAAAGAGAGAGTGAGTGAGAGAGAGAGAGAGAGAGAGAGAGAAAGAGAGAGGAAGAGAATGAGTGACAGAGAGAGAGAGACAGAGAGAGAGAGAGAGAGAGAGAGAGAGCGAGAGAGAGACATGGTGAAGGTGTAGCACCTGAAACCTGTTGCTGTGAAATGGAGAGAGAGACAGAGAGAGCAAGAGAAACCTTGAAACCTGTTGCCGTGAAATTGGGGGGGGGGGGGGGGGTGTCGACACACAGATGGATAGATGGAGAGAGGAGGGCGAGTGACAGGGCAAAGTAAAGTAAGTAAGCAGATTTAACTGGGTAGATGGAGAGAATGGACAGTGTGTGGGGCAAAATATTGATTGGTTGACTGAGAAAAGCAACATTTACTACAGCATTTCTCTCATCCTTTACAGCCAGTCACCATTACGTCACATGTCATATCCCTCATAATGTATGTTGATCAAGTATGAACACATCTTTTATTGTCATGTATCAGTATTAATCAGGAACACAGCTATTAAGTCACGAGTATAAAAACCTGGCACACTGTCAGTCAACTGCTAGAATAAAAAAAGCAGATGTAATATTTGCGGTAAAACTATACGGAATGTTTACACACGCACCCTCACACACACACGCACCCTCACACACACACGCACCCTCACACACACACGCACCCTCACACACACACGCACCCTCACACACACACGCACCCTCACACACACACGCACCCTCACACACACACGCACCCTCACACACACACGCACCCTCACACACACACACACACGCACCCTCACACACACACGCAGACCCTCTCACGCACACACGCAGACCCTCTCACGCACACACGCAGACCCTCTCACGCACGCAGACCCTCTCACGCACGCAGACCCTCTCACGCACGCAGACCCTCTCACGCACGCAGACCCTCTCACGCACGCAGACCCTCTCACGAACGCAGACCCTCTCACGATCGCAGACCCTCTCACGAACGCAGACCCTCTCACACACGCAGACCCTCTCACACACGCAGACCCTCTCACACACGCAGACCCTCTCACACACGCAGACCCTCTCACACACGCAGACCCTCTCACACACGCAGACCCTCTCACACACGCAGACCCTCTCACACACGCAGACCCTCTCACACACGCAGACACTCTCACACACGCAGACACTCTCACACACAAAAGACACTCTCACACACAAAAGACACTCTCACACACAAAAGACACTCACACGCAGACACCCTCACACGCAGACACCCTCACACACGCAGACACTCTCACACACGCAGACACTCTCACACACGCAGACACTCTCACACACGCAGACACTCTCACACACAGACACCCTCACACACAGACACCCTCACACACAGACACCCTCACACACAGACACCCTCACACACAGACACCCTCACACACAGACACCCTCACACACCCACACACCCCCACACCTTGGAGACATGTATTCCTTCTATAGAGCTTTCTACTTGAACAGAGCATACTGGTCTTTTCTGCTTCAAGAGCCTGGATAACTGGACTGATTAAGCATGGGTCCTGTGGGATACGGTACGGCCTGTCGGTGCATCTCAAGCTTCTCTCGGTTAATAGCTCCCCGCTTCCACTCTGCGGCTGAGCTCTGTCATTAGCAAGACTGCTGTACAGATGTTGTGGGAAAAGAGAGGATTCATGGTAGAAACCCTCTGTGTGTGTGTGTGTGAGTGTGTGTGTGTGTGTGTGTGTATATATGTGTGTGTGTGTGTGTGTGTGTGAGCGCTGGCTGGCAGCGGGTGAAAGGGCTCCTAATGACACGGATGGGATGAGAGAGGGGACCGGCTGACAAAATGCAAACAGCAAGGGAGTAATTTAGTTTAAGTGGTGAGAAGAGGAAGTTGGAATAGCTGAGGATGCATAAAGCCCCCTATTTTATCCAGGTTTGGGACCAGCACTGAGGGTTAACCCCTACGTAACACAAGCACAAATAGCTGATTAACGATTTTCTCTCTGCTTAATGTAAACTTGGTGGTCCAGCAGTTTGGACTGAAAAATCCTGATTTCACATTTCAGCTCCTGAATATTAGGACAACATCTGGATCAGCTGGCATTTCAGCTGGCATTTCATACTGTATCGTCTGCATCATCTTTTTTTGCTGGGTTTGTGCATCATACCCTTAAAGTCTGCTATCACATAACCAACCATTTATCATTAAGTAATTACACACATTTTACAGTGGGATGTTGTCATGGCTCTCTGTGTAAACTATTCATCATAAAGAAAGGAGAATATGTTAGTTTGGTTAACATTTAACATCTAGCTTTGAATGTTTTTGAAAGACTGAACCATTTACGTTTTGGTAATTATGACTAAACCATCTGCATGAGGTTAGTATCAAAAGCAGCAGTAAATTAACAGCTAATGGGAATGGAGCAGTCCAGCAGTGTGTTTGCCTTCGCTCGGAGTTCTGCTCCGGCCCTCATTAGTCCCTGCTGCTATTTTACTGAACTAATCTCAGCCTAAACTGTGTAATGGAGGAAAGGAGTGTTTGTTTAAATGTTGATAAATTTTCTCTTTGATGATTTTAGGGAGGTGTAATAGTCCGAAGAGAGACAAGCGGCAGCGTGTACAGTACTACTAAAATGACGAGAGAGGCGGAAAGCAAGTTACGCATCGACGTCATATCTGACAGTAAAGCCTCTTACATGATATGAAGGATGGATTGTATACATATTCATGACATGTATACATATACAGAAAGAAATCAGGATGATGTCACTGAAAGCCAAACAGTCTAAGATACAACAACAACAAAATAAAAGAGATGTAAAAGCATGGCTAATATATATATACACACACACACTTCACTGACAGCATGCATAAGCTGCACCTTATGATAAAATCCTAACTTATTGCCCAGACAAGTGCACAATTAGACTGGGCCAGTTTACTGAAAGGAAGTATAAGGCGTGAAAAGATTTGTGGCTTACTGTTACAACATGCATAATTCTCCTCATAGCAGTCTGTCATATCATAGCACCAACGAGTCTCTCTGTCTCTCTTTGGGTGTTAATATGTATACTCATAACTCCTCTCTCTCTCACACACACACACACACACACACACACACACACACACACACACACACACACACACACACACACACACACACACACACACACACACACACACACTCAACATATTCTCTGGGTGCTACTGTTTGTTGGTGGTTGGTCTCCAGGCGATACAGGGCATGTTGACAATCGTAATGGGTCACAATGCAAGGAGATGCTATCCGTAGTGAACAATCGCTAAGCCTGAGGAATTCCGGGTAAGATATTTCCTACATTCTCAGCGTTTGACTCTTTCCTCAACAAATATTTTGGTTAACTCTCACAGAGTTTGTTAATCATTCACAGACGCTATAGTGAGTAGACCGTAATCTACTTTTTTCTTCACTCGTCCGACAACCGTGAGCGAAGAAATTCTCCTACAATTTTCCCCCTTTTTTATTTGCCATATTTGTTTAAGCGTAACGTCATCATTGGTTCGTGTTCGCAGAGGCGCAAAGTACGTCATTTCTGTTGTCAGTGCTGCTATTTTCTGAATCCTGTAGCCAATCTTTACTATGTGTTATTATATAAACAACTAAGCACTATGCTACTAAACTGAGGTAAAAAACAACAATAAAACACAAACACTGTATCTCTGTTGCTAGCATACTATGTAGTCATCAGCCATTAAACTAAGGGGGAAAAAATAAAGACAAATCTCATGGAGACTCGTAGAAATCCACAACTCGTAGTGAACAGACATTCAGGCACAAACAGGATATGCTTCATCACCAGAGACACTGAGAGGACATTAAGTCTATGGCTTTATAAAGTTGCTCCTCCCAAAGTTTCAAGTCCTCTAAGTACCACCTGGCTAGCTAATGAATTTAGGAGCCCTGTATATATATATAATGAGAGGTTAAATAAATAAAGTTTGTCTATGTTTACTTTTATTGCATAAAGTAAAATAAATGGATAAAGAGTTAATATGAGGGTTGAAATTGGTGTTCTTGTAGTAGAAAGTATGCTTCATGGCTGTGTGTGGTGCTGTGCGCTCACGGAGGTGCATTATATCAGGCTGTGTGGTGTGCGCTCTGACGGCTCTCTCCGCTCTCTCAGATACTCAGTGTAAACACTCTCCATCCTCCGTAGAGCCGCTGATGGGTGTCTGGGCTACACGATGGATGGCGGGGGTAATATTTTAGTGCCACTTCCTTCATCAATCCTGCACTGTTTAGAAATGCAGAGCATTAGCCGTTGCCGGCACACAGCCTGGTGGTAAACACTGGACTTTGACGCTGCCTCGAGCTGCGGTCACCACCAGCGTGACCAGCGTGTAAACACCCCGGGGCAGATAAAGTCACCTCCTGCTGGTACAGCTGGGATAGCTCCACAACTGAGGGATGATGCAGAGTTGGACCTCCAACAGATGGCCAAACCGAGCTTCCGCCTTTGTTGAGCGCCTCGTCTGTACTTCAAACAGGCGCCCACAGCCTAGGTCACCCTGGAGTTCAAAAGCTCCAATGAGGAATAGCGGAGCGGCTCGTTCAATAATTCAATGATTCAACCCGATGTATTTGCTCAGCAGAAGAGACAGAAGCTGTGACTCGGTTTGGAAGTACTGACTCTAAAACGACTTTGAAAAGTCTTTGAAAGTGGTAAACATTCCCCTTATTATTGAGTCTACACATAGAACTCCTTTCCACATCCAGGTTTTAAATGCATCAAGCGGCATTCTTTGTATTCCTTCTTCTTTAAGTAAGACTTGCACGCTTTCATTATTCAAATTTGAAGCAGCTGCGTCGCAGCATTGTGTAGCATTTTATCATAGAGTTGTGCAGGGTTTTGCCTCTCGTAGCATGAACATGTGTACGGAGAAGTGCAACCGATGACCTTGGAGAGGGCGCAGAGGATTTGTCATAGAGACAAGCCTTTTAGTGTGGAGCTCTTCACATAAACACAGTCCTCTTCTATTTCCACTCAACCCAGGCCTTAGGAATCCACTTAGGCTCAATAATTCCTGCTTTTCTTTCCTCACATGTACCTTCTGTGTTTCATGCCACTCAGATATTTCTCGTGTATGCACACGTGACTAATTTGAAGGGCGTCTCATCACAAAATTGTTGTGTCTGTAGAAAGAAGCTGTGATTTTTATCGTTGCTATCCCACTGCCGCTACATTTTTGACTGACTTCTGCCTCATTCCCCTGCAATTCTGAAACAAGCATTTTGCTGTGCACTCACCTGCGCCGTAGGTCCTCGGCTACCGTGGCTCGGCAGCTGAATAAGTAAGCCCTGAGAGACTTGAGCTGCTGCCGCAGCTTGAGTACGGCGGCTAGAGGTTCCGAGTGTTCGTACAGGCCTGGGTTCAACTGCTGCACATCCATCAAGGGCTCCTCGTATATAAACTCTAAGAACTCCTTAGCTTGCTTGGACACCTGTTCGAAAAGAAGACATATTTGGTCTAGGTTTAATAGACCTGAAGCAAAAATTGACACTAGTTTACACTAAGGAGGCGTCAAAACATACAGGTGTCAGGTATGGAAGTGTTTATTGACATGTACTTTGTGTGAGACATCAGACTAATATACAGTAATGAACAGGAAACATACAATGATGTAAATGATGTATCTTCCTGCAATGGGAAGGAAGCTAATAAAACCTCTTGTATAACAACATGACAACATCACTGCTTGCAGCACTGCAGAAAATGCTAACTAGAAAGTGAAAAATATCTACAGACAGTAGGTGAATCCTGAATTGCATACACTATTCTCCACCATCCTGGAGTATAAACAGTGTGTGTAGTGTGTTCACACTGAAAACTCCAACTGCAAGAAGTGCGATTCAATGGTGCACTCATGCAACCGAATAAGTGAAGTGTGGAATGTTGAACACTTTGTGCGCTCAGCAAACTAGGCATTGGCTCAGAATGAGTAAAAACTTGATGGCCATGATATCAAATGATGGCCGGCGAGACTCTGATGGACAAGACGACTTATAAACGAACTCAAATTGTGCGATTTATTTTTCAATTCTTTAAAAATTCGACATTGTTTTACAACTTTCTCGATTACAACCTCCGTTTATACAAATTACATGGAGCCGCACCTACATGGATTTCGTGGATTCGCCGAGTTTGGATGCCAATGTAGGTTCACAAAGCCTTGAGCATTAACAGTAAAGCAACATCCGCCATTGTTGATGTTGTTTCTGTTTGCCACTGCTGCACTAACAATGCTATGAAACGTGGCACGTATACAGCTCTGTGATGGCTCTCTAACCGATGGAAAGGCAAACCGGTTCATAGAAGGTTTGCCAGTGGAAACAACTTTGAACCAGCACCAGCACTAGCTCTAAACCAGCACCAGCACTAGCTCTGAACCAGCACCAGCACTAGCTCTGAACCAGCACCCGGTTCTTTTTGGTGGAAAAGGGGCATTGGTAAAAAACACAATCACAAGCTAATTATACTGTTTTCTTTTGCAAAGAATGTAATTTCAGAAACACCTTATGTTTGCTGGTGTCCCAGTTATGCAACAGTCGTGCAGGAATAAGGAAGAGGTTGTCTTGGTGGCAGCTCTGGCAATAGTACCATCCACTGTAGCAGCAAACCTTGGCCTTGCCTCTTGACAATCCCACCGGTCTTTGACATCCTGTGGGGGGAGAAGACTGAGGGTAACCCAGAACACAAAGACATACAGATATACATAAGTATTCAACAGCTAAACTAGCTTATTAGCTATTGGGAAATTGCGCAGAGGTCAAAGTCATAATGGAGATAAGGCCCTGTAATGAGCATGTCTCCTCCTGATAACCATTAATAAATGTTGAGCAGGGTTAATATTAGACAGACTTTGTATTTTTCTGTTAATATGTCCAGGTTTATGGTGTGTACCTTGGCCAGACAGATTTCCTGTGCTTCCGGGGGGAAAAAAACGAACATAAAACGAGCTTTGAGTCTTTCAAAATCACTTCATCACTGATAAAGAGCCAAACCTACAAACTCGATAGCCACAACAAAATCTAAACGTATACCAAACAGTGTCAAATACAAGCGCCATGGAGACTGAAGTTCTGTTCAATAAAAATGATATCAGCTGAAGCACGTTATGCTTTGTCTTTCACACTTCTTTCTTGCCCGTGTTTACTTCAAACATCGAGGACTTACTACTAAGAGATTCATCCTGACGAACCAAAACAGGGGATTGTTAGCTTGGCAGGTGTCCCTTATCCAAGCCATCTAAGAGATACCACTTTGAGACAAACGTGGAAGAAGCAAAGAGAATGAAAAGAGTGAAGAGTCAGGGTATGCAGACAAACGCGACTGTCAGTGAAGCATGGTGTCAGTGGTGTACTTCACAGGCAGAGAGAGATGGTAGATAAGATATGAAGGAACAAAAACAAGGTGGAAAACAAGAAGGGAGGTCTACTGAAGTCTCCCAAGGAGGAGCCAGTGACCGAAGATAAACAATGCACTGATTAGTGTGTTATGAGTGTGGGATGTAGGTTGGTGTCTAAGCAGGAAGACATGCTTTATAGAAAGACTTAACAGAAAATCAGACTTTACTGAATATTTTTGCATGATTTAAAAAAAAAAACGATTCTGATTGGTCGGAGGTTCATACAGTATTTCGACAGACTTTATTTATTCTATATATTCCATATTCAGAGCAGATTTCAGGTTTTGATGACAAAGTTGACAACTCGTTTTGCAGAAAAACGTAACTATAAACAGACAAAAATGACATCATATAATAATCATGTAATTAACCAGAAAACATGATCTCTAGCAAACTGCTATGGAATAAAACAAACAAACAAACAAACAACCAAAAAAAAACACTTGTGTTATGTCCAAATTCACCTACTATCCTGCCGTGAATAGTATCCAAGATTAAAATCGGCATGTACCAAATAGTAGTATGTTGAAACGAGTCCCCTATTATTTGCGGTTGGTTTTCCAACCGCGAATCTGAGGACAGTTTTTTAGCCAATATACCTACAACTCATTGCACGAGTAAGGAGGAAACATTTGAGTATATCTATAAATAAAACGTGGACAAATAAATCAAGGTAACGGTAAAAGATACAGTATAAAATTCTTTAAGGAATAATGAATAAAGAAAAGCTAAAATGCAGTGAAATGAGTTTCTAGTGACCTTGTGTATAACCAGGCAACAACGTTCTCTTCGGTTACATTACGTGTTTATATTTCACAGCACTTTTATATTCTTCTGCACCACGTTCAAAAGTGTTGATTTTTCTTCACAAAAATAAGAGTGCATACTTTTAGTGCAGAGTAAAAGTAAGCAAATTGCCGTAGCAGAGTTAAGAAAATATTCAACTTCTTGGTTATAAAGGCATAACGCATCCCTGTCGATGTTTAATGATGTTCCCGATTTCATTTCAAGTAAGTTCAGCCCACACTATTTGTTTCATCATTAAACAATTACAGCATTTAGCAGACGCCCTTATCCAGAGCGGCTTACATTTTTATCTCATTTTTATACAACTGAGCAATTGAGTGTTAAGGGCCTTGCTGAGGGGCCCAGCAGTGTCAGCTTGGTGGATGTAGGAATCGAACTCACAACCATCCGATTGGTAGCCCAACACCTTAACCACTAGGCTACCACATCCCCAATTGTTGTTGTCCCCAGGGGCAGTTCTAGGATTTCATCTTTAGGGGTTTTAGCCCTCAGTGAGAATTTAAAACAAGAAGAGTTTTATATTATATATTATATGACAACTCTGGTAATAAGAATAGTGAAATTTCACTGCTTTTGGTTGCCGTCTTTCCGCCGATTAACATTATAGATAAACGTTATATAGATAAACGCCTCCATCTCTGACTGACGTGCACACTGCACGTGCCTTTGCTTCTCCGTTCAAATAAAGCAGACAGCTGATGACGCACTTTTGAAAGACTACAACGCACGCGCGTAAAAGCAAAGTAAAAAAAAAAATTGCTCTTGGATCAAACTGATAAATCATTTTCTTTCCCATAGACGACAT
>NC_083467.1:6408874-6461374 GCF_030014155.1 Tachysurus vachellii
TGTTTGTGTTGTGTGCCATGTATACGCTGTGTTGTGTGACGCTGTATGTTTGTGTTGTGTGCCATGTATACGCTGTGTGTTGTGTGACGCTGTATGTTTGTGTTGTGTGCCATGTATACGCTGTGTGTTGTGTGACGCTGTATGTTTGTGTTGTGTGCCATGTATACGCTGTGTGTTGTGTGACGCTGTATGTTTGTGTTGTGTGCCATGTATACGCTGTGTGTTGTGTGACGCTGTATGTTTGTGTTGTGTGCCATGTATACGCTGTGTGTTGTGTGACGCTGTATGTTTGTGTTGTGTGCCATGTATACGCTGTGTTGTGTGACGCTGTATGTTTGTGTTGTGTGCCATGTATACGCTGTGTGTTGTGTGACGCTGTATGTTTGTGTTGTGTGCCATGTATACGCTGTGTGTTGTGTGACGCTGTATGTTTGTGTTGTGTGCCATGTATACGCTGTGTGTTGTGTGACGCTGTATGTTTGTGTTGTGTGCCATGTATACGCTGTGTGTTGTGTGACGCTGTATGTTTGTGTTGTGTGCCATGTATACGCTGTGTGTTGTGTGACGCTGTACTGTTTGTGTTGTGTGCCATGTATACGCTGTGTGTTGTGTGACGCTGTATGTTTGTGTTGTGTGCCATGTATACGCTGTGTGTTGTGTGACGCTGTATGTTTGTGTTGTGTGCCATGTATACGCTGTGTGTTGTGTGACGCTGTATGTTTGTGTTGTGTGCCATGTATACGCTGTGTGTTGTGTGACGCTGTATGTTTGTGTTGTGTGCCATGTATACGCTGTGTGTTGTGTGACGCTGTATGTTTGTGTTGTGTGCCATGTATACGCTGTGTGTTGTGTGACGCTGTATGTTTGTGTTGTGTGCCATGTATACGCTGTGTGTTGTGTGACGCTGTATGTTTGTGTTGTGTGCCATGTATACGCTGTGTGTTGTGTGACGCTGTATGTTTGTGTTGTGTGCCATGTATACGCTGTGTTGTGTGACGCTGTATGTTTGTGTTGTGTGCCATGTATACGCTGTGTGTTGTGTGACGCTGTATGTTTGTGTTGTGTGCCATGTATACGCTGTGTGTTGTGTGACGCTGTATGTTTGTGTTGTGTGCCATGTATACGCTGTGTGTTGTGTGACGCTGTATGTTTGTGTTGTGTGCCATGTATACGCTGTGTGTTGTGTGACGCTGTATGTTTGTGTTGTGTGCCATGTATACGCTGTGTGTTGTGTGACGCTGTATGTTTGTGTTGTGTGCCATGTATACGCTGTGTGTTGTGTGACGCTGTATGTTTGTGTTGTGTGCCATGTATACGCTGTGTGTTGTGTGACGCTGTATGTTTGTGTTGTGTGCCATGTATACGCTGTGTGTTGTGTGACGCTGTATGTTTGTGTTGTGTGCCATGTATACGCTGTGTGTTGTGTGACGCTGTATGTTTGTGTTGTGTGCCATGTATACGCTGTGTGTTGTGTGACGCTGTATGTTTGTGTTGTGTGCCATGTATACGCTGTGTGTTGTGTGACGCTGTATGTTTGTGTTGTGTGCCATGTATACGCTGTGTGTTGTGTGACGCTGTATGTTTGTGTTGTGTGCCATGTATACGCTGTGTGTTGTGTGACGCTGTATGTTTGTGTTGTGTGCCATGTATACGCTGTGTGTTGTGTGACGCTGTATGTTTGTGTTGTGTGCCATGTATACGCTGTGTGTTGTGTGACGCTGTATGTTTGTGTTGTGTGCCATGTATACGCTGTGTGTTGTGTGACGCTGTATGTTTGTGTTGTGTGCCATGTATACGCTGTGTTGTGTGACGCTGTATGTTTGTGTTGTGTGCCATGTATACGCTGTGTTGTGTGACGCTGTATGTTTGTGTTGTGTGCCATGTATACGCTGTGTGTTGTGTGACGCTGTATGTTTGTGTTGTGTGCCATGTATACGCTGTGTTGTGTGACGCTGTATGTTTGTGTTGTGTGCCATGTATACGCTGTGTGTTGTGTGACGCTGTACTGTTTGTGTTGTGTGCCATGTATACGCTGTGTGTTGTGTGACGCTGTACTGTTTGTGTTGTGTGCCATGTATACGCTGTGTGTTGTGTGACGCTGTATGTTTGTGTTGTGTGCCATGTATACGCTGTGTGTTGTGTGACGCTGTATGTTTTTGTTGTGTGCCATGTATACGCTGTGTGTTGTGTGACGCTGTACTGTTTGTGTTGTGTGCCATGTATACGCTGTGTGTTGTGTGACGCTGTACTGTATGTTTGTGTTGTGTGCCATGTATACGCTGCGTGTTGTGTGACGCTGTATGTTTGTGTTGTGTGCCATGTATACGCTGTGTGTTGTGTGACGCTGTATGTTTGTGTTGTGTGCCATGTATACGCTGTGTGTTGTGTGACGCTGTATGTTTGTGTTGTGTGCCATGTATACGCTGTGTGTTGTGTGACGCTGTATGTTTGTGTTGTGTGCCATGTATACGCTGTGTGTTGTGTGACGCTGTATGTTTGTGTTGTGTGCCATGTATACGCTGTGTGTTGTGTGACGCTGTATGTTTGTGTTGTGTGCCATGTATACGCTGTGTGTTGTGTGACGCTGTATGTTTGTGTTGTGTGCCATGTATACGCTGTGTGTTGTGTGACGCTGTATGTTTGTGTTGTGTGCCATGTATACGCTGTGTGTTGTGTGCTGCATGTTTGTGTTGTGTGCCATGTATACGCTGTGTGTTGTGTGACGCTGTATGTTTTTGTTGTGTGCCATGTATACGCTGTGTGTTGTGTGACGCTGTATGTTTGTGTTGTGTGCCATGTATACGCTGTGTTGTGACGCTGTATGTTTGTGTTGTGTGCCTTGTATACGCTGTGTGTTGTGTGACGCTGTATGTTTGTGTTGTGTGCCATGTATACGCTGTGTTGTGTGACGCTGTATGTTTGTGTTGTGTGCCATGTATACGCTGTGTGTTGTGTGACGCTGTATGTTTGTGTTGTGTGCCATGTATACGCTGTGTTGTGTGACGCTGTATGTTTGTGTTGTGTGCCATGTATACGCTGTGTTGTGTGACGCTGTATGTTTGTGTTGTGTGCCATGTATACGCTGTGTGTTGTGTGACGCTGTACTGTATGTTTGTGTTGTGTGCCATGTATACGCTATGCGTTGTGTGACGCTGTATGTTTGTGTTGTGTGCCATGTATACGCTGTGTGTTGTGTGACGCTGTATGTTTTTGTTGTGTGCCATGTATACGCTGTGTTGTGTGACGCTGTATGTTTGTGTTGTGTGCCATGTATATGCTGTGTGTTGTGTGACGCTGTATGTTTTTGTTGTGTGCCATGTATACGCTGTGTGTTGTGTGACGCTGTATGTTTGTGTTGTGTGTCATGTATACGCTGTGTGTTGTGTGACGCTGTATGTTTGTGTTGTGTGCCATGTATACGCTGTGTTGTGTGACGCTGTATGTTTGTGTTGTGTACCATGTATACGCTGCGTGTTGTCTGTGGTGTATGTTTGTGTTGTGTTGTCTGTGGTGTATGTTTGTGTTGTGTTGTCTGTGGTGTATGTTTGTGTTGTGTTGTCTGTGGTGTATGTTTGTGTTGTGTTGTCTGTGGTGTATGTTTGTGTTGTCTGTGGTGTATGTTTGTGTTGTCTGTGGTGTATGTTTGTGTTGTCTGTGGTGTATGTTTGTGTTGTCTGTGGTGTATGTTTGTGTTGTCTGTGGTGTATGTTTGTGTTGTCTGTGCTGTATGTTTGTGTTGTCTGTGCTGTATGTTTGTGTTGTCCTTGCTGTATGTTTGTGTTGTCTGTGCTGTATGTTTGTGTTGTCTGTGCTGTATGTTTGTGTTGTCCTTGCTGTATGTTTGTGTTGTCTGTGCTGTATGTTTGTGTTGTCTGTGCTGTATGTTTGTGTTGTCCTTGCTGTATGTTTGTGTTGTCTGTGCTGTATGTTTGTGTTGTCTGTGCTGTATGTTTGTGTTGTCTGTGCTGTATGTTTGTGTTGTCCTTGCTGTATGTTTGTGTTGTCTGTGCTGTATGTTTGTGTTGTCTGTGCTGTATGTTTGTGTTGTCTGTGCTGTATGTTTGTGTTGTGTGTTGTTCTCAATCATACGGATTAATCTGATTGTTGTATGAGACAAGGATTACATATCCAATAAGAACCTTTGTCTGCACCCCAGACCACATTCTACACTTCATATGATGCTTAAATAACAATGACACAGCAGCTATACTGAGGGCAGCATATGGTTTGGGACCCTGCCTAAACCCGTGGGTGTAATTATCTGCCGATGTTATCATCGTCTCCTCAGCATTACAAAGCATTACAAGAATAAAAACCATTGTGCATATGACTACATGACTACCTACAGTTACTGAGTCCTGGGTGCAAGAGCAAAACAAGGCCGTGTAGTGAGGTCCACTGGACATCCAACTAAAACACAATGCATTGTTGAATGGGAAAAGCTTCTCTGTGTTATGATTGTGCAGACAAGTCGCCGGTCTCCCTGTGTCTCTGGGTCCAGTGACGGAGACAGATGGCTAAAGTTTAATATCTAGCAGAAAATAAATAACACCATTTTAAACAGAAAATGTGTTTTATAGCTATTGTGTACTACTACTTTGGGGATATGACACAAAAAAAAACAACTTGCCTCAGTATTTGCTATCAGCAAGACCTGCTAGCACGTACGTTTTGTTTTGTTGCATTTTTCCCCATTGTGTGTTTCAAACCCCTAAGCCCCACTGAGGCAAATAAAGAACTCCCCAGTCTGAGACAACAGAGACAGTCAGAGCAACCTTTTGTGAGTGCTAACAAATTGGGGGCAGGGAGGGTAAGCCAAAGAAAAAGAGGCCAAATGGGGGAAATGGTGCTCAATCAAAGCCAGAGACAGCACGTAGAATGCAACAGTAATAAGACGAACCTCAAGACCCTCCTCTTATTAGAGAATCACCATTACTACCTTCGCCATGCTTTCCCGCTGCAGCCTCCATGCTCTCATCCCTCCAAAGGCAACTCCCCAGCTAATCCTTTTGACAGGTCCATAGACACTGTGGATGTTTGTTTAAGAAAAAAGCGAATAAAGTGTAAAAGTATTGCAGGTTCTCTGACTGAAAATAACTGAAAGGAAATCAGTTCCCATCTGAAAGATAGAGAGAGTAGGCAAGAAAAAGACAACTAGTGGAGGTGGAAAGAAACAAATGAAAATGACATGCAGTGGTGGGAAATGGGGGTGGCACGGTGGCTTAGTGGTTAGCACGTTCGCCTCACACCTCCAGGGTCGGGGTTCGATTCCCACCTCCACCTTGTGTGTGTGGAGTTTGCATGTTCTCCTCGTGCCTCGGGGGTTTCCTCCGGGTACTCCGGTTTCCTCCCCCGGTCCAAAGACATGCATGGTAGGTTGATTGGCATCTCTGGAAAATTGTCCCTAGTGTGTGATTGTGTGAGTGAATGAGAGTGTGTGTGTGTGCCCTGCGATGGGTTGGCACTCCATCCAGGGTGTATCCTGCCTTGATGCCCGATGACGCCTGAGATAGGCACAGGCTCCCCGTGACCCGAGGTAGTTCGGATAAGCGGTAGAAAATGAGCGAGTGAGTGAGAGAGTGGTGGAAAATGGGCGGTGGCTCAGGCACAGGCTCCCCGTGACCCGAGGTAGTTCAGATAAGCGGTAGAAGATGAATGAATGAATGAATGAATAATGCAAAGAAAATATGAGCATCATCATAATAATAATAATAATAATAATAATAATAAGGGAGAATAAGAGAGTGCTTTAAATTCTAAAAGATCAGTTTTCCTGCTTTATCCAATTCTAGTCTGGTGTCTGCTTCCTGTGTTTAACAGGGCTTTCAATTATGCTGCTTTAAAAGATCAGTTGTACCAATCAAGTAGCAATCTTCTTCACAGTCTTAGGTGGAATGTTAACGTGAGACAAAGTTAAAGATATTACATTACACAAACCGTACTTTAAAAATGTCACCTGATACTGAAAAGCTCTACGTTTCGTTTGCAACGTCTAGATTTCTACTAACATTTTGAAACAAAAATCCCAAGTCAATGCCTTCAAACCATTTCATCTACCTAAACTTCTGAAGCCGCCACAACAAAGCAAACCACCCCGGACCGCTAGCACCACCACTGACAGAGTGCATAGGACTAGGAATAATACCACGTTGTCATGAAGCAAAACATAAACAAAAACAAAGAGCACATGGAGTCGGGGGATAATGCCCATTTCCAAATTACAGAGCGCTGCTGAGGATTCACCGCTGGCTTTTTGTGAGACGGATGCTTGTTTGTTTGAGTAACAGAAAATGATTTTGTGTGGTCTTTGGTTAACCAAAGTTGAAGTTGAAGTATGCTTGGTGATCTCACTAGATGAAACAATGGAAAATCTCTGAGGCACATTACCACTTAGAAGTAAAAAAAATAAATAAAATGGCCAAAATACCACTTAAATGTGAAAATAAACAGCTGACACCAAGCTGCGTTTTAATTAATTCATTAAAAAAAAAAATGAACAAATACTCAGGATATGTCATGATTGTAGAAATGTCACATAGACCTCGATCTATGGTGTCTAGCTGACGTTAATATTGGGTAAAACCTCAGGTCAACAGGAGGACACTCAGATACTAGAATATGCAAACATGACTGCAAACTGGATGGTAAGCAAGATTCACATGTTAATTATTAATTCAAGTGTATAGGGGACATATTAATATATACATTTTGAAATGTGTAAAAATGTGTCACTTGCCTGCACATCTGAAGCTTTGAGCGGTCAGACCCTTCTCTACAGCCAAACAAGTGAGAATACTCAGGAAGCTTGTTGTAACAGACTGGCGCTTGGCTCTCTGGGCCTCCCTTTGGCGACGCTCCCGGGCTGGTCTGCTCCTCATTAGCACTCCAGGTGGCGCTATACGACTGCTCTCCCCTTGAGGTCTCTGGACAGCCACAGATGTGCGCAGGGCCTCCACCCAGTCCCGGGCCTGAGGCTCACTCTCAGCACGTAGACGCAGCACCTCCTCAGGGAAGATGGCCTGGAAGCGGGCACAGACTCCTCCATCAGCCTCATCCCGCTGAACAGCCAAGCAGGAGGCAAGAGAGTACCGCAGCACGGGCTCGCAAACTGGCCCTCTGCCCTCGGTTTGGAAGGCCTGCAGTTGGGTGCGGCTGAGCACGAAGGTGAAAGCGCTCCAGTTGTTGAGGTCGCTAAGTTGATACAGGAGGCCTACTTTGAGCACGTCAGCACAGTGCTGAGTGAATAGGGGCAGGGCTTTTGGACGGACTAGTGGACGAGAGGTTGCCAAAGAGACCGAATTGGAATCCAGTTCTTGAGGGTTTGGAGAAGCAGCAGAAGAGGGCTCGCCTGGACGGGCAACCAGGACACATTCCCAAAGAAGACGGCGCCACTCCAGAGCCTCCCACTGACAGGGAGCACGGAGCTGCAACCGAGTACTGTTGAAGAAAAGGGCCTGTAGCACACGGCCATCCTGAGGCTGAAGCGCACCCACGCTCTGGCAGTGAGACAGTGACAGGGCTGTACACAGCTGCCTGTTCCCACTGCTGTCCAGGCTGTAGACCCGCAGCTCACAGGGTGTGAGCTCCACATGGCAGGTATTCCAACGGCCCCAAGGACCCTCTCTGTGCTCCAAAATGCCCTGCTTTACCAGACTAGTGGTGCTCTCCTTATTGCCTGGGAAACCAAAAAATACAGTAAGGTGTGTGAGAATTAAAAAAAAAGAAATTATAAAAAGCAAGCAGCTTGTTCACAAACATAATGCTCACTGGTACTTATTCACTACCAAGTGCACCATTTTCTTGGAAGCATACTAAAACATCTTAGAAACAACTATTGGAAGTAACTAAGTAAGGCACTGCATTATTGTCTCCTATTTCCTTCCCAACAACCACATCTTCCTGGCTGGTCATTTCCATCAATAACATTGGCGTCACATCAATTCTATAATGCTTAAAAGGTTCCTGGGCAGCTGATGCCAAATAACAGAATTGTTTGTACACTAGACATTGGGTATAACTGTGGAACAAAGACTGCCTGCAGCAGGCTGATTCAGTCAGTCACTGAAATAAGAGTGCAGGATGCTCACATTGGTGCATATTTCACTATGCTCCATCAGTCAGTCAATTCCTTGTGCAAGTCTTTTTGCGAGCATTCCTTATGACCTCATCAGGAAGAAAGATCATTGTTTGCAATTCTACTGTGCAAACAAAATGGCCAGAGAGCAACCCCTAATCTGTGGCACTCCTTTTCAGCCCTTCCTCTCTCAGCCCATTTTTTCCCCCTCGCTCCCTTCTTTATCTCCATTCACAGTAACCTTCTTCCACACATTTCCTTGGCTGGGGCAGTGCCAGGTTTCCGCTCAAGTCTATGACCCTTGAGTAGACGAAGGGATATTGGAACCAATGCTATATGTTTCAGTATGCTGAAACTTGACAGAGGTTAAATGGAAGTGAAATTGCTTTCCCAAATGTTGTTCTTGGGTCTTATCTGTGGCTTAACATTCCATAACCCCCGATGCACATAACCAACAATCCCGTCACACTTTAGGACACTGTGGGCTGAGCTCATTTGGGTCAGTTATTGGGCATCATCAGGTGTGGTATGCGCTAGCCTTTGGAAAAGCCTTCATTTTAAGAGCTTCGAAAGAGTACTGATCATATTCAGGGTAAGGGTCGTTATTAATTTAACCGTAGTGAAAAAGTGGCGCATGCGGACATGACTTGATAAGGAAGTCAGCGCTGTGTCACAGAGTAATGCAAAGTAAGTGAACTCAGCACTGGTTAATAAAGATTAGTCATCTTTACTAAAATCAAGTTAGAGCCTCCTGGTGGTCCAGCGGCAGGATCCTGCCCTTTCATTATAAACCTGTGCCAAATCAAATACACGGATGATCCGCCAAACAGGGAGCAGCCGAAAGTACAGCGACGACTTGTATCAAGTAAGAATATTAACTCTAAACCAGTGCACCAGCTGTGATCTCATAAACCTACCTGGCTGGTACTGGAATGTTATATACGTAATTTCTTTTAAGGATGTGGAGACTGATTGATGTTAATGTTGTTGCACTAATGTAAACACTTAACACTGGCATAGGACCAATTAATATGCAAATGTGTAGACATGCTTCATTTTGTTTTGGTCACAGACTTTGTCCTGCCTAAGGCCTGCTAGATCAAAATTAATGGTCTGTATTTTGTGTGTGTGTGTGTGTGTGTGTGTGTGTGTGTGCGTGTGTGTTTCTTTACTAATGCCACACTGCACCAAACAAGCACAGGGCACAACCTACAATCAAAACTGACTTTCTGTTAAAACCAGAAGCACAGCCGCTGCAGTGTCCCGAACATTAAAATGTCAATCTCCCAAAGCTATAATCAGACTAAGACGGCAGGGCACGCATGATTTTCAAATATGGATTATAATCTTTATAATCTTGAGTTTGGGGAACAAGAATATCAGTGTGTAGGCGGTCCATGTTACAGCCACAGCAACGCTCGAGTTACACCAAACCAATCATGACGAGGTTTGGCGTGTTTAAACTTTGCTCTAGTAGTGGCCACTTGTAGAAGAGACTGAACTGGCTTTTCGTTATTAATGTTTACCCGAGTTACCATCCCAAATAATTGGAAAAAAAGCTAGTTAACGAAACCTGATATAAAACAGAAGATAAAAAAAACCCAGCATGGAGATGTGCACTCTCCCATTCTGTAGTTAACTCATCCATCAGGATTAGAAACTAAAGAACACTATGCAAATGTCCTCCAGGCATCAGCTCTGACTTACTATTAAATAAAGCATTTTAGCATGCTATTCACTCCTATATCCCTCTTTGGCACACTTGAACAACAATTGTGTAATTCACATTAGTCTAGACTATGTCAAATTTAGGATAAGAAGTGACAAGCACTACCGGGCAGGTGTAACGAAGCACTCTGAGTCACACGTCTGTGGGCTTAATCTGAGGGCTGCAATTAATCAATTGTAGCTGAATGACTGAGCACAGGATTAAGCTGACGCGATACCTTGAAAAAAAAAAAGCATGACATTGATTATATCAATGTTGAGCTGCTCCATACTGTGCAATTACCTTAATGAAGGCTGGTTAGAACAGACCATAGGGACTCCCGTGCATTCCCTCTGGTCCGGGACTGGCGTTTCTGCTATTCCTCATGCTGACTAATGCCTTTTCACTCATATGCTAATCCTCTTAATATCAGGGGTAATTGGGACCCACTCTTTCACAGCATTGTGTCCATTTTGTCACAGAATTGCATTATCCTTCTATTACCATCCCTGTAGAGGATCTCTTTCAAATTCAGATTTGCGCTTTGCCCTAACAAATGAACACGGCAACAAACAAACAAACACACGCTGACCAAATCCAGGCACTTGTTGCCGTAATCCTGCTAATGAAATCAAATCGACTCGGCCCCAAACTCTCCTCGATCTAATTTCGATAAAAGAGGAGACGTAGCCGAATGATTGTTAGGAGCAGCAGGTGAGAGACTGTAAACAGAACTACAGACATAACAAAATGCAGGTGTGTAATGGGAGATGATCAATATAGGAGAGGACAACAATAAGGGATAATAAAGAGAAACAAATAAAATAAAGGAATAAAACACACTGAAACACACGAGTGGACTATGTGAGCGAGTACACATCATCATCACAGTGTCATGAAACTAATATATGGATGATTATAATAACAATCCTCACCTTCCATTTGGTCATTTAATGCCATATTCTTGAGGGTGTTCTTGTCAATGGCTGGCACGCCGTTATCAGTGTACGTCCGATAGTTGACATCTGACCGTGATCTGTTGTGCCCTTTTTTGAAGCCGCCACTAGATGAACTGGTGGAGTTGGTCTCTTTGGCATGGGCTGCCAAATCGTTTGTCGAGCGAGCTCGGTTCCTTTTCCCATTCTTCAGGCCCAGAACACTGAAGGATGTTTGTTTAGCCCAGGCTAGGTTATGAGACGCTATCTCGGTCTGTTCCCCAGTCAGCAACCCCCATACCCCACTGGAGTTTAGTTTGTCTAGAGTGGACACCTCTTTTAGTTTGGTAGGGCAAATTTGTCCAGCTTCTGGACCACTGTCCAAGCAGTGCAGGTAGTCTTCTGTTGCCTCAAGGGCTGGACTGATGTCCTCCACTTCTGATCCCTCCATCACCTCCACAGTCTTTACACCAGAGAAGGAGTTGGATTCCAGGCCTCAAGGCCACAGTGATGAACCATCTGCCGTCTAGGCCCAAGAAGAAGCCTGGCAAATGTGGCTTTCCTTGAGGGCTAGAATCCCTTCCGGACACCGTTAAAAAGACATGGCTCGATGCGTCAACATTTACTGCCTCTGTTGTTTTAAGAAAAGTGGTATTGGCTAAGAATGGGATTCCGTCATGGCACTGTTTATATTTAGGTGTTGCACGTGTTCAAGTCAGGAGGCAGCAGTATCTCAATGAAAGGGACTGAAATGTGGTGCATGGAGCAATGAACCACCCAAGGCTTCAACATCCTGCGTCAAAGAAAATGTGAAAAAAAAGCATTAGATTCTCCAGCTGATCATTAAAGACTTCTGTTCTAACACTGAGGTCTAACCTAAGACGTTGACATTATTATCACATACCTGCAGCTAGTACAACGAACATTGTTGTCTCAGCATTTTCTGACTCTGCGACTAGAAAGTCAGCATCCCGGCCTGGTTTAGTTGCTTCGCTTGCCTACTAAAACTAGACATTAAGTACTTTACCTGGGTTTGGATATGATCAGATCATCCCTTTGTACTGGGGTGAGGTTCTCCACTGTCTGTTGCTATTTCTTTCCATGTGATGCTGTGTTCTGCCCAGACACTTGCAGATTTCCCTCTCTCTCACACTGACATCGATTTCCTCTGCCTGCGCTTTCTGCCTCATGGTCTTTCACATTCTTAAGGCCATGCATTATTTAGAGGGTATTACATCACCTCTGGCCAATGCCCGAACAGCACATTCAGCATCCCTGGGGGTGTGTGTGAGAAAGAGGGATGGATTAATGGATAAGGGATGAGCTCAGAAGTCTGCTGCAGCACATGAGTCTTACATTCCTACTGAGCTCAGAAAGAACAGAGAATAGTAACGTAATCCTCCGCTCAAAAAAAAACCAATTGAAACTCACTAAACCTTAACTATGAATCTTTGGGTGACGCAGAAATCAAGGGCGGCCGATTCAGCCGCAAAATACGTCTCGGCCAAACGGCCAAACCGCAGACGATAGGTTGTGACAGCGCGTTAACAGCATTCGACAACTCTGAGACACATTATCTGCCAAAACACTGGCAGGACTGACTGATAGTCGAGCATGATGTATTGGTGCTGGCACTAAAGCCTCCTGTAGAGATGCCGAGGCACTTTCTGTTTTTAGCTTTTTCACAGCATGCGTTCCCACTCATCACAGTTACACTGGCAGAGTAGTGTTCTACGCTGTGTAGCAGTCTGGGCAATAATTTTAAGACAAAAGCCTTCTTCCAAAATATACACTATGGCTAAATGCTTGTGGACCAGCACACCTATATTTCACATTTCAGAAGCTGCCTTTTTATGGGAAGGCTTTCCCAAAGATGTTGAAGCATGACTGTGGGGATTCGTGTTCATTTAGTTACAAGAGCATTAATTATTGAGCTCAGGTGCTGATGTTGGGTGAAGCGGTCTGTCTGGGGTTCAGTTAGCATTCCAGTTCAACCCCATGGATGTTCACTGGGGTTGAGAAGTTTTTCTGCTTCAGCCGTAAAACACGTCGCGGAGTTTGACGTGTGCACAGGGGCACGATCATGCTAAAACAGATTTAAGCTTTTAATACCTATGAAGAAAAATCATAATGCTACAGAATACAAAGACATTCTAGACAACTCTATGGGAACCGACTGTGGAAGAACCTCACCTCATATGTCTGTGAAGGACAGGTTCACATACTAAACAGTGTATATTACAGATCCAAAGCTTAGCTTGCACAAACTTTCCTAAACTCGAAGCATTTGTTTAAGCACACTGCAAGGGCACTTTGTAAAATGAAGGTCTATAATTTTTCCCATCAGTGAGCTTTCCCATCAGACAGGCTTTTGATGAAATGGAGGTAGGATATCCAGGTACTTTCCACCATACAACAATGGGCAACGTGCTTAACGGTGACTACACCATTACCTGATCAATAATATTTGCATTTACAGTTACAGTTTTGCATCTGTTTTTCCCTTGCAACAAATTAAATGCAAAACGCTGTCATTAAAAAAAATCTGAGAACATATTTCTTATTTATACATCAACAAACATCAATACCACATAGTACACAGTATAGGTTAGCGTTGTCTAGTGTGAAAACTCAATCAATAGGACTGTTAAATAGAAAATAACCGAGCACTAAATTCTAATCCTATCTAAAACTCTAAAACATCTTGAATCCAAAAATATTCTAAACAGTTGAGAGATGCAGCCACTGTAGCATTATAAACACAAACAATACACAGTAATCACAAAAAGTATAAAGCGAGAGTTTTGTCTAGGTTTGTTAATTCCTGTCCAACTTGTGTAAACATTAAATATGCTTCAGAAATTCTTAGCCTTACATTTTTGTGAATAAAATAAAGATGCATTTAATCATATCCGATTTAAAACATTCATTCATTCATTTTTTTTTTTTTTTCTACCGCTTATCTGAACTACCTCGGGTCACGGGGAGCCTGTGCCTATCTCAGGCGTCATCGGGCATCAAGGCAGGATACACCCTGGACGGAGTGCCAACCCATCGCAGGGCACACACACACACACTCACATTCACACACTACGGACAATTTTCCAGAGATGCCAATCAACCTACCATGCATGTCTTTGGACCGGGGGAGGAAACCGGAGTACCCGTAGGAAACCCCCGAGGCACGAGGAGAACATGCAAACTCCACACACACAAGGCGGAGGCGGGATTCAAACCCCCAACCCTGGAGGTGTGAGGCGAACGTGCTAACCACTAAGCCTAACCACGCTAACCACGTTCACTGATCTCCTCAGCCATGGGGTAAATAAACATTAATTTTCTCTGAAAAGTTTCTCTTTTGTACTCAAAAGATTGCTACTTTTTTGTTGATATTTTTAAGGTTTAAGGGTAATTGTCATTATTGATTCATAGTCAGTAGCTTTATCAGTCACCATAATACACACTTTTATTACTGTTTAACTGCAATAATAAACAATAACAAAGTATTTTATACTTGTGCAATAAAAGAAATTTTGAAAAATGTGCAATATTACCTATCTGCAATATGTCTTTCAGTGTAACCACTGCTCTTTTTACATGTTTGTGTTGTATATACTGTATATTATATTATGTCCCTATTCTTTTTATATATTTTGCTGCTGTAACAGAGAAATTTCCCCATTATGGGACGAATAATCTTATCTTATCTAAGCTTATTAAGGTTTATCTTATCTTATCTAATCTTATATTGATCAGGGTCATGGAGGGTCCAGATCATACATGGGAGCCTAAATGTATGAACCAGGCACCCTGAAGCTGTGAGGCGGGACGCAACCCGGGTCATCTTCTTTGTGTGTGTATATATATATTTATATATAATATGTATTCGTAATCACCATAATGTGATTATAAACTTAATGCACAAAATATCCACTTTGAACAAAGCTTTGTGGACGCCTGACCATCACACCCGTATGTAGGCCTTCCTCAATGTGTACACACAATCTGATACCACATATTGGATGTCTTGTATGTTGTAGAATTACAGTTTCACTTTGCTGGAACATGTGAGGTCATGGTGTGTTAAGGCCAATGTGGAAGAGCTCAGATGAGACCTCCTCATCCAACATCAGCGTCTGACCTCACTAAAGCTCTTATGCTTAAATGATTAGATCTCCAAAGCCACGCTCCAACATCTAGTAAAAAGCCTTCCCAGAAGAGTGGAGCTTATTATAACAGCAAAGTAATGGGATGTAAAGCAAGCACATATGGATGTGATGATCAGCTGACAAACCTGCGGCTATACAGTGTATATGTATTCTGTATGTGATTAATATTTATGTATGTAAATGTTTTCTTCATTTATTAGAGTGTTTCTTATGGTTAGTTTTTTTTTTGGTTTTGTGCAACACATGCAAATGTTATTCAAACTTCCTGTAAAACTAAAAAATCGTAAATTTTCCTTTTAAATCCTTAAGTAAATCCATGAAAATGACTGTTACAACCCTAGCACCTCTAATCCGACTTATTATTGGACTTATACGGGTTATTTATCTGCACTAGCTACACAAAACATACGGCTCTCCTTCGATTTTCATTTTCATACGAATTTAATACTCTTCTATGCTAAAGAGGAGAAACCAACTCCATGTAGTCTTTGAGGACAACAATCTCCTCATCAATACAACATTTATCAGACCGTATATTTATAATCACACCCTCCGGTGTCACCCAAACGAGGATGAGGTTCCACTTTGTGTCTGGTTCCTCTCAAGGTTTCTTCCTTTATCATCTAAGGGAGTTTTTCCTCCCCACAGACACCTGAGTCACCTCGGACTTGCTCATTGGGGATAAATACAAACACATTTATCTTGATATCTTAATATTAATATCTTAATATTAATCTTGGTATCCTATTAATCTTTATAATAACCTTTTGCTCTGTGTTTATGTTCTGTAAAGTTGCTTTGATACAATGTCCATTGTAAAAAGTGCTACAGAAATAAATTAGAATTTAATTAGCATATTAAAAATGAATAGTCTATAATGTATTTTCTACATGAAAAGAGGAAAACCAAGCAACCTGAATTATTAGCAAACAAATCAAATTGTTAGCTAATACCAGCTAAGTAGCCGGTTAACAGAACTCTAATGTGTTTAGAGTAAAAACAATCGCCAGAGAACTCAAACATGAGCTACAACATGCTGAAAAGTAGCTCAGACACGACTTAGTCCAGATCTGTAGGGTTTTGTAACCGGTCTAATGTTCTGATAAAGCTAACGGATCATCAGTGTGCGTCTCTATAGAGACGGCTAGTCACTCTGTTAGCAAACAGCACCGAGCTAACAGCTAACTGTCACGTACATCCTTGAACAATGACATTTCCTTTTCACGATCATGCATTAAACAGAGCACCTGAACACATCTCTATCCGATCAAACACGCTTAAAATACACGTGTAGGAAATTAAAAACGTGACTATTCCCTATCCTTATCTATGCACTTATATATTCTAATGACTCACCTGAATATGTTTACAAACTGTCATAGTCCGCTGTGCAGCACAAACGCGCCCCGGAGGAAACGTAACCTGTCGGATAAATGGTTCCGGTCGCCTTATCTTCAGTGAAAAGTGATATTCTGTATACATGTGGACACTTGACCATCACACACCCATATGTGCTTGTTGAACTTCACGTTCCAGATTTAGTACCAGTTTTGCTGTTATAAGCTCAGATTTTCTAGGAAGGCTTTCCACTAGATGTTGGCGTGTGGTTGAGTGGATTTGTGTTCACTGAGCTGCATGAATGAGATATATAAGATATATAAGAAGTGAGATACGGGGGCACGGTGGCTTAGTTGTTAGCACGTTCGCCTCACACCTCCAGATTTGGGGGTTCGATTCCCGCCTCCGCCTTGTGTGTGTGGAGTTTGCATGTTCTCCCCGTGCCTCGGGGGTTTCCTCCGGGTACTCCGGTTTCCTCCCCCGGTCCAAAGACATGCATGGTAGGTTGATTGGCATCTCTGGAAAATTGTCCCTAGTGTGTGATTGCGTGAGTGAATGAGAGTGTGTGTGTGTGCCCTGCGATGGGTTGGCACTACGTCCAGGGTGTATCCTGCCTTGATGCCCGATGACGCCTGAGATAGGCACAGGCTCCCCGTGACCCGAGGTAGTTCGGATAAGCGGTAGAAAATGAGTGAGTGAGAGTGAGAAGTGAGATCAGACACTGATGTTGGATGAGGAGGTCTGGGGGTTCAGATGGACAATGTTCCAGTTCATCCCAGAGGTATTCAGAGGGGTTGATCAGTCACGACTCAGGTTTTTCCGACACAACCGTCTTTATACTGCTTGCTTTGGAACAGTAGCGTTGTCATATAAACACAAATGCACATAACCACACTTCGACATCTAGTGTAAAGCCTAACCAGAAGAGTGAAGCTTATTATAACAGCAAAGGCACCAAATCTGAAATGTGATGTTCACCAAGCACATATGAGTGTGATGGTCAGATGTGCAGAAACCTTTAGCCATATAGTGTAATGTGTTATGTAATGTATCTATTACCAAAAATATACTTTCCTTCAGCCTAAACTGTGCAAGTCAAATTTATTTAGGCTGTTCTTGTAAAGTCAGATAAATATCACTTATACTCTGTGGTTTTGAGGCCTTGAATTACTCTTTTGGTGGCTGATGTACAAATTTGTCTGGACGTTATTATGAAGCTTTCTGTCAGTGGGGTGGCTGCAGAGAAAGGGGTGAGGGGGTGGGGGTCAGAAGAGTAGATAGAAAGATTGCAGGCTAATAGGCCAAAGCCGGCAGTGCTTGAAGCTAGCCCAGCGTCCATTGTCCAGGTCCCTTGCAGAAAAAGAAACATTATTCAAGTCTCTTTCAGGCCACAGAGGAGAAATACAGTAATTATCATGGGGACTTGTTTAAATCTGTGAACTCCCCTCCCTGCCTGTCTCCCCCTCTGCTCCCCTTTCTGTGTGCTCATTGTCTTGGCTTATTTTAAAAGAGGCTCCTCTAATGAAGGACATGAAGGCCTCAGCTAATGGCCTCAAATAAGTTCCTCTCTGCGCCATTGTGAAAGGATAATAGCGATGTGAGCCCCAGCTGTAAATTCACGGACTCCATATTGCGTCTGACGAGAAGCGAGTTGTATGTGAAATCACACTAAATGCTAATGTGCCCCAGAAAAATGCAGAATCTCTTATTTTTTTGTCTTGCTGCTCCCCCCATCCCCCCCTTTTTTGAGAGTCTATTAGAGGAGTCAGTCGGCCCCTGTAAGTGACATTCGGAAATAGAGGGAGGAGTGCAGGAGAGAGAGGACCTTTTCAAATGGCTGCACCATTACAAAGGGTCAAAGCGCTCAATGCTGAAACGGTGAAATTAATGACAAATATGAAATGGTAATCCTTCAGATGCCTGTTTGCAGAAATTCAACATTTACATAACATTTGACCCAAGATCAAGTTAAATGATGATTTCCGAGCTGGGTAAGCTATTAGGAGATGATAGCTACACGTGACAGTTCACCAAAAACGTTCAAAAACGTTCAATTTTTATCAAGTGTATACTTTCCAGGATTAAGAGCACCTGCTGTTTGAGGGAAAACAAACAAACAAACAAGCAAAAATAAATAAATAAAATAAAAACGCATGCCACTTGATAATAAGTAGATAAAGCAAATAAAAATAAATAAATAAATAATAATAATAATAATAATAATAATAATAATAATAATAATAATAAAGTAATATTTAGTTACTAATACTAATTTTACTAATTTATCATTATTCCTATTAATTAAACAGTAACATAAATACATGATTATTATTAGAATCATTATAGTATTATTTCATAAGAAATGTTTACTGCTCTTACATTTTCAGTAACTTTGATTTCACAATCCCTTAAAATATTTAGCCTTTTACATTACTACTGCTACCTATAAAAATAATACTAATAACTACTAATAATACTAATATTACTGCTACTACTAATAATAATAATAGAATTTACTAGAGAAAGTTCTTTGCATGATCATGGTAAGTTGTTAGGGTGTCCTGTTGCTTTAATGCTGGATTTTCAAAACCCTTATCCTTCTTTCATATCAGCAAGCCTCAGGAATAAGGATGAATAAGGTTCACCCGTAGCACTGCTTCTTTATCTTTTTGATATTTATTCACCATCTCTCTCTCTCGCTCGCTCACTCTCTCTCTCTCTCTCTCTCTCTCTCTCTCTCTCTCTCTCTCTCTCTCTCTCTCTGATATTTCTTGACCCAGACCCGGCTCCTGTCTTTATTTCCTTTTGCCTGTGTTTGTGGGCACTCTCTGTATTTTGATTACATCCTCCTGCACTGACGACTAAATTATGATTGGGTTTAAGGATGGCAGGGCTTTCATCTGGCCAGTGTTGTTGCGTGCTCTCTTCTCCAACACAAAAGGCCTTGCTACCTCTGCTCTGCTCTGCTCGCTTTTGAAGAGCAGAGCGCCTCTACTGTCCCCATGGAAACCACTGCTCCCTTTAAGGACGAGAGACACAGAGAAAAAGAAAGAGAGAGAGAGAGAGAGAGAGAGAGAGAGAGAGAGAGAGAGGTGAAACATAACAAAAATAAATAGTAATATAGTTACTGGTGGTGTTATGTAGCACTGGATATACAAAGATGATGTATAAACATCTGACGTCCTAAGCGTGGATTAGACACCTGCAGATATACCTTTAACCCTTTAACCTTTAAATAGAGGGTAAGATTGACGTAAACTATAAAAGACAAGTTCATCTCTTCAGTTGATCCCAGAAGTTTCTATTTAGGCAAGCATTGCCATGCGGGTGACTCCATTCGTATATAATGAAACGTTTCTAAGAACACCTAAGGTTTAAACATAAAAAAACAAATGAATCTCCGGCAACGATCTCAGGTTTCCTTCTTTCTTCTGGGTTTATTTACTGATTTCAAAAAGAAAAAAAAAATGATTCTTGCTCAAATTAAGGACACTAATGATTCACTTCAAATTCTTTTTAGACGCTGCAACATGCTGTTGAACATAAACCTGATGGAATATTCCAAATAGTTAATAGAGGTGAATGTTTTCAGTAATTAAATTGTACATTTTTCATAACCTGTAATAGATAACTAATGGAAAAGGGGATTTCCTGTATGAAACGAACGAATGAATTGCCTGAAATTGTTATTTTTTTAAATCCTTGTTCTTATAACAGCAAAGTGTTTAGGGACTAAATCTGAACGTTCATAAAGCATACATAAGCACGTGTATGTGATGCTCAGGTGTCCAGGTACTTTTAGCCACATAGTGCCAGTGTGTATCTTTATTTTCCCTTCACACTTCGTAAATATAATATGGTTAGGAGACAAAAGGCAAGCGAATTGTGAAATAATAAAAGCCTCACCATATACTGACAGAACTTTCCTTTCCATTATAGACAATAGAGAGATATTTATTTATATCGACAGGCATCGCTCTAAACTTGTACACACCTGTGTGCTGGAGAACAACCTTCTGCTATAACCAACTCACACCAGGTGTCTCAGACTTTCCATTTCATCTTAATAACACTCTGCTCAGAGGAGCACAGCAGCAATCTTTATTGGCACCCAGACCTGAGAACGAGTCTCCGTTCTTATGAACCAAACCCAATTTTCCCGGGGACAATAGCGTCCGCCTGACTTTTCATATCTTTCTTTGACTCCAGTCATTCGTAGCAGTGCTTCTGCTCGCATGTCAGCTCAGGATTACTCGGCTTGGCACTATCTAATCACGTCAAGGATCCTTAAAGCAGTATAGTGTCCTCACATGTGGGCACAGCAATCAGCAGTCTCGAATTGTACATTCGCAAAGCAAACACAGGATACGATCCTTTTTTCTGGAAGAAAATCAAAACGTGATGTGAAGATGTTGGTGTTTTACACAATAAAACCGAGCCATTTTTATTTATTTATTTATTTATTTTTTACACAGATATATGTTTATATAAATCTTTTTATGCTTTACTGTTTAATGTTTCGAAGCCGAAGTGGAAAAACGCGGTGCTGCCCTCGTTTGGACAAAACGAGTCAACGCCACAGAATTACTGTCAATGTTGAAAATAGAAACTGGGAGAAAAATCCTTAAGAATGAGACAAGACACAATTTATGGTCCCGTTATTATTATTGATTTATTTTATTAACACGTACTCGAAAACGCCTACAAAACATGATGGAAATGCATTTTCTCAGAATCTGTTCTGCTGCTGTTAGAGCTAGTATGTTGACATTAATGATGAGAAGACACTACACACACACACACACACACACACATAAGGCAACAAGTGTTTGAAAACCTTGACACGACTTGGACGGAACAGGTCTCATTTGTTTGAATGTATAAGTCGTCGAAATAAAACCATTTGTATTAAATATTAAAATAATGCCTAGGATTGAGCAGAAACCTGACACTTTAAACGTATTAAATTAATTTAGTAAGTACAGGATTCCTGACTGGAATCTAGCTAAAACTATAAAAACAGTTAGGGCTGTATGTGTGTACGGCATCTCTAACCCTTTAAAACGGTGCTTTCCGTTCTCCCACATGAAAGCGCCCTTCTCTGGCAGTAGTGGTATGGTCCTGTGTGTGTCTTTGTGCAGACCAGGAGAAGAGGTTGACCGTGCCCCTGGATTGGCACTGGACAAGAGCTTGAGATCTGAGTGCGTCAGCGTGGGTGTGTTGAGTATAAAGGACAGCTTCACAGTTTGGGTTGGCTCGTCAGCTTCTTCTTCAGATTCTCTGCCAGTTTATCCAGGAACTCGAAGGTGTTCAGGTAGTCTGCACGCTGCACACTGCGAGAGTGAGACAGGAAGACGTCACGGCTTTGTCTGAGCGCTTGGAAAATGTTTTAGATACGAGCGAAAGAAAATGCCAGAAGGGCAAACAAACAGTAATGTAAAAGCTTCAATTTATATCATTTAGCGGCAGAGACATTGCAAACACAGATATGTTTCACACCACACTTTTAAGTCTAATAAATAACTACACATCTGGGGGGCCCAGAAAGTCACCGGAGGTTTTCTAACCATTGCTCATCACACTTGCAGAAGAAGGCACTAACTTTCTGATTCTGTTTACAAGAGCAAACAGTTATGTTTAGACTGGCACTCTATTGCCTGTTGTGAATGATTAAACTGTACTGTCTTGCACGGTTTGCACACACGCAATTTTTTGTGGTTCTGTGTTGTTTCTGTACATTCTGTAGTTGTATGTAGCACCATGTACCCAGAGGTTTACTGTGTACTGCACCAGCTGTATATGGTTGAAATGACAAAGAATTGTTTGGCAGACGATTGGTCAAATCAATACTGACAGGTGATGGTGGCTTTGTTTGGATTTGAATTCGTGGCCTGACTTGAGATTGCTCTTAAGCTCGTAACCTTAATGAACAGTGTGTTGTGACATAAATACTGTTAACACTCCAAAGGTAATTAGTTTCTTATAAAAGCATGTCCTGGACTGTCTTATTTATTTACTTACTTTTTCCTAAGTTTTTTTGTAGTTATTTTTGAAATGATGGAACATCCAAAACAAATTAGTCCCCGTCAAAGCAGCTACAGTACATATAAACATCGTTTCCTGAACAGCCTCTTATTTCTCTCTAAACGTTGAAAAACCCCCAAAAATGTACCAGTATGTCAATGTCTGCCCTCAGGCTGATATAAAACTCTACCACTGAAGGTCCTATCCAACAATGCTAAATAAACCTATCATCCTCACAGCAGACTCCCCACCCAAAAAAATTACAATTTTGGATAAATTTATGCTGCATATCCACCAAATCTATGTATTAGATTTACTACAGAACTCATAACACACATTAACATACACCTCTGATTTGCAGTTACACTATTGTGTGAATTGTTCTTCTAAAATATTAATCACTACATTCTGATTTCTTTCCTCTGGTACTTTGTCTCTATCCACCTGGCACTGATTACACAAACGTATAAATGTTTACTTGAACCCTCTTTATTCGGATTCCTATATTTTTGCACAATGTACTGTATAATAAACAGAATGTCCTGTAGTGTTTTGTATTGTCTGTTTGCACTGTATTTTGTCTCGCACTGTTTGCACCAGGTTGCACAGATGCACTTTATATGGTTTGGACAACTTTGTCTCATTTTGTCTCTCAGAAACATTGTCTCATTTGACTGTGTACTGCGTCAACCATATACTGTATGGTTGAAATGACAATAAAAGCTTCTTGACTTGACTTGATGTGTCTAAATCTCTATATTATCCTTTTTACAGATTTCCTTTAGGAGTTTTTAGAAATCAGTGCAATACACTGAGCACAGCGGTGACCTTTAAAGTGACGTCTTTATATCAGTGACTCCATGACTTAAAGTCAGTGTTTGTGGTCAGTGTGATCCAGTGGTAGAGGTGAGACTCACTTGGCCATGCCCTTGATGCAGATGGCCAGATCTTTGGTCATGAATCCGGCCTCGATGGTCTCAACGCAGACAGCTTCCAGAGTCTGGGCAAAGACCTGTAGCTCATTGTTCTTATCTAGAGTGGCCCGATGCAGCAGCCCTCGTGTCCAGGCAAAGATGGAAGCTGAGGAGAATAACAGAGATACAAGATATAAGATAGTAATCTATTTGTTGTATCTTAATAGGTGGATGTGGTAGTTCAGTGGTTATGATGTTGGACTATATTGTACTTTGAGAGGAACCAGACACAAAAGTGAACCTCATCCTCATTTGGGTGACGATGAGGTTCACTTTTGTGTCTGGTTCCTCTCAAGGTTTCTTCCTCTTTCATCTAGGAGAGTTCTTCCTCACCACAGTCTCCTCAAACTCCTCAGGCTTGTTTATTGGGGATAAATACAAACACATTTAAATACAAGTCTAATATTAATCTTGAACTTTTGTATGATATCAATCTTTGTTTAATATTAAACTTTTGTATTATGTTTCTTATGTTCTGTAAAGCGGGGGACACGGTGGCTTAGTGGTTAGCACGTTCGCCTCACACCTCCAGGGTTGGGGGTTCGATTCCCGCCTCCACCTTGTGTGTGTGGAGTTTGCATGTTCTCCCTGTGCCTCAGGGGTTTCCTCCGGGTACTCCGGTTTCCTCCCCCGGTCCAAAGACATGCATGGTAGGTTGATTGGCATCTCTGAAAAATTGTCCGTAGTGTGTGATTGCGTGAGTGAATGAGAGTGTGTGTGTGCCCTGCGATGGGTTGGCACTCCGTCCAGGGTGTATCCTGCCTTGATGCCCGATGACACCTGAGACACCTCCCCGTGACCCGAGGTAGTTCGGATAAGTGGTAGAAAATGAGTGAGTGAGTAAACAACATCCCTGGTGAAGAAGGCACATCAGCGCGGAACATTCTGAGGATGTTGAGGAAAACCAACCTAGTGGCTGATAAAAAAAAAAAAAGCTCTGCAGAGCCTCATTCACTCAGCACAAAAAATCACTGGTGCGCAGCTTCCTTCACTCAAGAACATCTACAGCACCAGATCCAAAGGATTGGCCAGACATATAATAAAAGACTCTTCTCAACCCGACAACCACGTCTTCACTCTGTGTCCCTTTGGAAGATGCTATCGATCCCTCAAAACATGTACCTCCAGACTCCTGAATAGTTTTTATCCACATACAATTAATTATAGAGCTGAACTCCAGAAGATGAAGACAATAATCACTTAGTACCTTTATAAGCTTGTGCAATACGAATGACTACAGACTCACGATACTAATCCTTCTTACCAATATTTCTAGATTTTTTAATTCTCTTCTTCTGCTGTACATATTTGTTCACTTTTACATTCACCCTATTCTGTACATAGTTAGTTAGTTATACTGTACATCTGCTTATGTTTACATTTTGTCCCATCTTTTTACATGTATGTGTGTGTGTGTGCACTTTTACATGAGAGAGCCTTAATTTCATTGTACAGCTTGTAGTGTATTTGAGTGTGTGTGTGTGTGTGTGTGTGTGTGTGTGTGTGCGCGTCACCGATAGGGTTTGTGGACGTCTCTTTGCCCTGCTGGTGTTGGCGATAGTGACGCGTGACTGTGCCGTGAGCGGCTTCAGCTTCTACTGTGCGACCGTCAGGACACACCAACACGCTGGTCATCATACCCAGAGAGCCGTAACCTGAGCGAAGAGACACAGCAGTTCATCTCATAACAACGTATCCATAACACTATAAGATCTCATAGCATCAAGACATATTTTTTTCTGTAAGACATGATGTGAAGAGATTGAATCAGATGTGTGTGTGTGTGTGTGTGTGTGTGTGTGTTTAGACTCACCCTGAGCCACAGAATCGGACTGCACGTCTCCGTCATAGTTCTTACACGCCCAGATAAATCCTCCATCAGACTTCATGGCCTGGGCCACCATGTCATCAATCAGTCTGTGCTCATACCAGATCCCCTTAGCCTCAAACTGAGACTTGTATTCTCTAAAAACACATGTATGCAGTGTTTATATTTGTTATTTCTTATGCATGACCTATTAAAAATTAAACAGACACCCAAAAGGCTCTCTTGTGATGTTGCCTGGGATTTCCTAGAAATTTCTAGAACAAACTGCAGACTGTTGCTTTTAGGACTTTTAATTCTAGGGCAGTTGTGGCTCAAGCGGTTAAGGCACTGGGTTTTTGATCAGGGGATCAGCATTCAACCCCATCACTCCACCACTGTTGGGCTCTTGACCATCTCTGCTCCATGGGTGCTGTATTATGTCTGACCCCAAACTTTATGGTATATGAATGCTTTATATATAAGTGCTGTAATGTATATATGTGACAAAATAAAGGCTTCTATGCTATTGTAGTTAGCTAGCATTAAACAACAACAACAACGACAATCATCTTTGGGAAATGTGGTAGCTTACTTCTCATAGACTTCCTGAAAGATGTCTTTGAAGCGGCCGTCGTATTTCTTGAGGATGGTGTTCTTGGTGCTGAGATAGAGAGGCCAGGCTTTGGACAGTGCCATCTGGAAGGAGCTGTGAGCAAAGTCACGGATGGAACTGTCAGTGTTGTACATGCCCAGAGCCACGCCGCCAGTGCCTGTGGTGGGGCAAACAAAAGAGTCACAACACCATGTTGAATATTTAAAGTAGTACACATCCTGCTATTTTATAGCATTCATGAAGTTATGAGGTTAGGACAGGGGGGCACGGTGGCTTAGTGGTTAGCACGTTCGCCTCACACCCCCAGGGTTGGGGGTTCGATTCCCGCCTCCACCTTGTGTGTGTGGAGTTTGCATGTTCTCCCCGTGTCTCGGGGGTTTCCTCAGGGTACTCCGATTTCCTCCCCCGGTCCAAAGACATGCATGGTAGGTTGATTGGCATCTCTGGAAAATTGTCTGTAGTGTGTGAGTGAATGTGTGTGTGTGTGTGCCCTGCGATGGGTTGGCACTCCGTCCAGGGTGCATCCTGCCTTGATGCCCGAAGACGCCTGAGATAGGCACAGGCTCCCCGTGACCCGAGGTAGTTCAGATAAGCGGTAGAAAATGAGTGAATGAATGAATGAATGAGGTTAGGACTAGGAAATGAACTGAGCCTTCAGAAATATTGCTGCAATGTGTGCATGTAGAACTAACTTTATTTAAACAGTAAAATGTAAAGATGTATCCGCACTGCCGTTGCCTGATCAAACAAAATCACTCTCATTCTTAAATCTACAGATTCGTTGGCTACACTCCTATTTCATCAGCGTAGTATTTGCTCATACATGGGTGGGGCATGAACACAAAGACAGTCCTGCCCTGTGGACAGAGGACAATATACTGCAATATTGACTCGGTAAACATGGAACAGACTTCGGCATGGTCACGTGATTTAATGGGGTCATGAGAGAATAACTTGTTCTGTATTCTCTGGGTTAAATAAGGGGAACATGATGACTGTGAATACAGGGGAATAATAAGAAAGAACATGGTTTAAACCATCTACCCTCAAAGTCATGGACGACAAAGTTGAGAGGTTTCCCTCCATCCTTGGGTGTGTACGTCATCTCGAATCGTCCAGGTCCAGGAACAACGAAGTCTGTGGCTTTGTACTGAAACAGGAATGAAGAAACAAGTTGCATGTGGGAGAACGATTAGACAAAGGAGGACATCTTGTGGATGAAGTCTGAACTAATCGATTACTTTATTAAAAAGTCAAATCAGTAAGAAACAAATCATTCATCCTGGTATGGATGCTAAGCATGAGTTTTTTTTACCTGGTTAGTCTTCACTACAAGCTACAAATCTCTCTTATAACCAGATCACCTCATATACAAACTGTAAATATTTGCTTGAATTAATACACTGTAAATTTTAAAAACTACTTAATTTTAAAATCTAGTCACTCTATCTATTGTTAGATATGTTAAGGAGAGCCGTCCACATTTCTAAGAATTCTCTCACAATTTGCTCATTAGGAGAAACTCTTTACACTAAGCAGTTTCATGAATACAGGTATTGTTGTTTTATGAGACGTTTGCTAAGATTTCCAAATGTCTAATCAGTCTAAAACTAAGCTTTGCTTCGTCATGATTAAATCCAGATAAAATCCCTATTTCTATAACATACTGAACTATTAAGCTGGATATCTCTGGTCGCAGGTGTTATGTGCATGTTATGTCTCAGCTTTAGAGGCTCATAAGTGTTTGATATCTGAAGCCTTAGAATACTTTCACGCTTATTTTTATCCTTCTGCATCCACACATCCATCTTAAGCTCCTAACACTTTCTGATCTTAAGAGCCCTTTTAAGGGTTAAGATGCTTTATGAATAACTTATCTTTACTAGGATCTTCTCTTTAATTTTTTTTTTAGGAGAAACGTCCACATTTCTTAGAATTTTCTCACAATTTGCTCACTAGGAAAAACTCCTTGTACTAAGAATTTTTATGAATACGGACCCTGGAGTCTATCTCAGGGAACTAGGCAATAGATGGAGGACATCCTGGACAGGGTGCTAAGTCATCACAAGACACACACACTCAGACACATTCACACACATTCACACACTAGCAGTTTTAGCTTCAGTCATGCTCCAGTTTCTTCAGTATTTCAGCACTGTTACAAAGATTATACCATCATACGATCCTGTTACATGACCTCTGCTTATCACACCAATGGAGAAACAGCACTGGAGTAATGGACAGTAAATAGAGTAAAAGTTATGTGCAGAAGTGTAACATCCAGACGAATCACCAGATCCAACAGAGAGTACTATGTGATTAAAGGTCATCCCTTGGCTCCTAATGATTCACCTGTGTGTGATAAAAGTCCAGGGACTTATGTGTCTATATCAGTCTACTGAATAACCACTGAGCAGCTGCTGCAAGGTCACATGCTTAACCAAGCCGAAGTGCTGATATGCAGAATGTCCACTAATGTCCATGTTCTGTGTATTTACAAGAAAATAAGCACATACTAATAAAATAATAAAAATCCTGAATCTGAAACAAGAATGTGCAGCAAATCCTTTAAAGCAAAAACACAGCTCTGTGCTTAAGAGCAAAAAAAAAAAAAAAAAAGAGAAATAATCTAAAAGATTATGAACTGGTTTTCTTGGTTAATTGACCGTTGAACTCGTCTTGTTGCATATGTCCTACATGCGTATTAACCCCCTTGGACTTTCTCACATTATGTAGTGTTACTTGGAAGTGAAGTGAACTTAAGAGTTCTATATGTTGTAGGTCATTGATCTATACAAATCAACCCAAATAAGATAGATAGATATATAGATATATATACATATATATATATATATATACACACACATACATACATACATATATACACATATACATATACACATATATATATATATATATATATATATATACACACATATACATATACATATACATATATATATATATATGGTTAGCACGTTCGCCTCACACCTCCAGGGTCGTTGTTCGATTCCCGCCTCCACCTTGTGTGTGTGGAGTTTGCATGTTCTCCCCGTGCCTCGGGGGTTTCCTCCGGGTACTCCGGTTTCCTCCCCAGTCCAAAGACATGCATGGTAGGTTGATTGGCATCTCTGGAAAATTGTCCGTAGTGTGCGATTGCGTGAGTGAATGAGTGTGTGTGTGTGTGTGTGTGCGCCCTGCGATGGGTTGGCACTCTGTCCAGTGTGTATCCTGCCTTGATGCCCAATGACGCCTGAGATAGACACAGGCTCCTCGTGACCCGAGGTAGTTCGGATAAGCAGTAGAAGATGAATGAATATATATATATATATATTATAAATAATTGTATATATATATTTTTTTTTACAATTAGAGCTAGTGTTTTGAAATGGAAATTTCTGATTAAGAGTGAGTTTAGATCTTGTTTTGAGAAAGATGCAGATAATGAAGACAATTATTAATATATAATATAAACTTCTTCTACGTTTTGCTGTTCTCATTAGGGGTAATTAGGGAATCTTCTGTTTCTCATTAGGGAATCTTCTGTTTCCACCTAACTCTATCCTCAGCATCCTCTACTCTCGCACAAATAACTTTATATCCTCTTTCTACACATCCATATATCTCCTCTTTGGTCTTCCTCTTGACCTCTTACCTGGCAGCTCCATCTCTAAAATCCTTCTACCAATATAACCATCTCCCTCCTCTGTACATGTCCAAACCATCTCAATCTAGCCTCTCTGACCTTGTCCCTAGTTAACCTGAGCTGTCCCTCTGATGTGCTCGTCCCTAATCCTGTCCATCCTCGTCACTCCTACAGAGAATCATCACTCATCTCTGCTACCTCAATCTCTGCCTCATGTCTTTTCCTCACTGCTACAGTCTCTAACCCATACAGAAGAGCTGCTCTCACTATTGTCTTCTACACCTTTGTGTCTTTGACTCTTGCTGACACTCTTCTGTCACACAACTCTCCTGAATCTTTTCTCCAACCACTCCGACTTGCCTGCACTCGCCTCTTCACCTCTTTTCAACACTCCCTATCACACTGGATGGCTGACCCAAAATATTAAAACTATATACACACAAATATACCTGGTCTCCATGGGCGTGTCTGCCGATGATGATGGGTTTGGTCCAGCCGGGCACAAGGCGTGGGATGTTTTTGCATATGATAGCTTCGCGGAACACGGTGCCGCCCAGGATGTTCCGGATGGTTCCGTTGGGAGAGCGCCACATCTGCTTGAGCTTGAACTCCTCTACACGATTCTCATCAGGCGTGATGGTGGCACACTTGATGCCCACGTTGTAGCGACGCACCGCCTCAGCAGCTTCCACGGTCACCTGGTCATCGGTGGCATCACGGTTCTCAATGCCCAGGTCATAGCTGGAACGAGAAACAGATTTACCCTGAATGTAATGATAGAGAGCTGTGGAACAAGACCCTGAGTGAAGGAAAAGGAAACATTCAAGCGTCTAAAATGTTGGAACGATTCATTCGAGGATTCAATGATGTTAATTAGAAGTAACAGAAATAGAAGAACAGCCTTTGTCACATACATTACAGCAAAGGATTTGTTTTTCTTTATCTCCCAGCTTGGTGAACTGGAATTAGAGAAAAGGACCTAAAAGCAGCAGGTTGCCACTTCTGGAGCTTTAACCCCTGATTTTCTGACCAACTACCCAGAGCCTGGGGTAATAATAGCAGGTCAACTTTATGCACCCTTCCTTTCTTGATGTGAGAGCAATACTCTCTAGTCAACATTATGTACACCTTCAGCTTTATAAAATGCCTCTAAAAAGCTTTCAAAACATCTCTATTTTAATTCCATTTTTCAGTTTTTGGCTGTCTGCACTTTTAGTTTTAAGAACAAATCTAAACTCACTCAATCAGAATTGCACAAATGCAAACACTAGCTCTAATTGTTAGAAAAAAGTAGTCTAAGAAAATAATTATTAGTAAGTGAGTAATTTATAAAGAAGAAGAAACAAGTTGTACGTAGAAACTTGGTTAAAATCGTGGCTAAATCATTGTTCCTAGTTTCTTATATAATATTCTCAGAGAGGATTTTCACCCAGTATCATAAAAAATAAATAAATAAATAAATAAATAAATAAAATTTTTTTTTTTGGGTTCGATAGAGAATCTTTTATATGTAATTGTTCACAGAATGTGGAAGGCACAAATCGTTAGTTTTTGGAATTCTCTATATGCTGTATGTCGCTAACTCTGAAAGATACTTTCAAATGATGTGTTTATGAACGACAGATTTTTTAGAAAAGATCAAATTTGTGAAATAATTCAAAGTGTAATGAGAGAAAGACTTCAAAAAGAGGGAGAGGTTTTGCTGTTTTCAATAGTTGAGTGAGTGTGTTGACTTAAATGGTGTTGTAGTTTTTGTTTAAATAATGTATATGTAATATTTGAATCTGCTGAATTTTCTAGTATAAATTTGTACATGATAATAATAATAATAATAATAATAATAATAATAATAATAATAATAATAATAATAATAATAATAATAATATAGTCGTGGCCTAATGGTTAGAGAGTTTGACTCCTAACAATAAGGTTGTGGGTTTGAGTCTCGGGCCGGCCACGACTGAGGAGCCCTTGAGCAAGGCCAAACCACCCACCCCCTACCCCCGACTGCTCCCCGGGCGCCCACTGCTCCGGGTGTGTGTTCACTGCTGTGTGTGCACTTTGGATGGGTTAAATGCAGAGAAGGAATTCTGATTCCTCCATGAGTCCTAAGATTGGCTTCCCTAAATTGTTTAACTGTTGTGTGGATGTGTGTGTGATCGTGACCCTGTGCCCCTATTCTCCTGGTATAGGCTCCAGGTTCCCCACAACCAAGTAGGATAAGTGGTGTAGAGAATGGAATAATGGACAGATGGATAGATGATTGGATGTATGATGGAGGAGGAGGAAGAAGAAGAAGAAGGACACCCCTTGAAAGACCCGTCTGACTTGGATTCATTTGGCTGTTTTTTTTTAAATAAACACCAACATCATTTTTATAGAAAGAAGCATTTCGAGGTTCCGTGAAACAAGTGACAGAACCATTTTAGGTTCTATATAAAATCATTGGTTGTAAGAGTGCACCAAACCCTCCCATACCAACACCCATACGGATCTTAGGCCTTGATTATTATGTAATGTTGGTGGCAGTGGTGGCTCAACTGGTTAAAGCTCTGGGTTGTTGATTGGAGGATCGGGGTTCAAGGCACAGCCAAGCTGCCACTGCTTGGCCCTTGAGCAAGGCCCTCAATCCTCCCTGCTCCAGGGGCGTTGTATCATAGCTGCCCCTGCACTCTGAACCCAACCTCCTCAGTTGGGGTATGTGAAGAAAAGAATTCTGTGGCAATAATAAAGGCTTCTATGCCCCCCCAATTCTATTCTTCTATTCTATTCTAAACAGTTTCACATTCAATTTAGTGCTTACATAGCTGGACATCCAATAAATGGCACTTCCGAGCCCAAACGGCCCAGGTTTCCTGCATATAATACACATATATAATCTACATAAACATTTGGATGTCTATCTACATGAACATCAGAAAGATTTAGCCATTTTTATCCACACATTCTAAACACTGATGCCTGACTACAAAGCCAAAAATGGACCAGCTCCGTCTTACCCCAAAGCTCTTATCACTCCTCACGCTTCACCTCACACCCTCAGAGCTACCAGCACTGACCGACTGGTCCCACCATCTCTCAGGGTAAGAGGTAAGTATACATCAAGACTCTTTTCTGTTCTGACAACGAGGTGGTGGAATGAACTTCCCCTAGATGTCAGAACAGCTGAGTCACTGGCTATTTTCAAACAACAGGTGAAGACCTACATTTTCCTGAAACACTAGCTCGTATTTTCCCTGTTTATTTTTGTGTACAAAAAAAAAACTGAACAGAGTTTTTGTTTGATTGTATTAACCTAGTAGTCGGTAACCTAGTGAACCAGTGTTAATGTATTCATTGATAGAGATTTCAAAGCACTTTAGTATGTTGCTCTGGACAAGGGTGTCTGCCAAACGCTGTAAATGTAAATGTAGAAATGCTCAGTTTGAGTTTTAGCACCAATCACGATATACTTACAGAAATATATGTGTAGTTAATAATAATAATAATAATAATAATAATAATAATAATAATAATAATAATAAATAAACTATTTTCTATAGCGCCTTTAAAAGTAGCATCTCAAAGCGCTTCACAGAAGAAAAAGGAAAAATACAATTATACAAATAATACGTTAAAATAAGTTATAAGAACACACCAAATAAGAACATATTGTCAAAACAAGCAAGTTAAAAAAAAATCAAGTAAATTTCAAGTAAAAGCTACCCTAAAGAAATAAGCTTTAACGGAGGATTTAAAGACACTAAGGGATTCTGCTTGCCTAATCCGAACAAGCAGGGAATTCCAGAGTCTTGGAGCTACAGAAGAAAATGCCCTTTCACACATAGATGGGGGACTTGAGTCATATGACTTGAGTCACAAATTTGAGACTTGCTTGACAAATATTAATAAAGACTCGACATTCATGACTTGAGACTTACATGACTTGCACATGTGTGACTTACTCCCATCTCTTCCCATAACCCATAGATTTTAAACGGGTATGTGGGACGATTAAAAGGCCAGTTTCCGAAGAGTGAAGAGCACGCACATGTGTGTAGGGGGCTAAAAGCTCAGTAAGATAGTGAGGAGCCAAACCATTCAAAGCTTTGTAGGTAAGCATAAGAACTTTAAAATCCACCTGAAATCTGTCAGGGAGCCAATGTAAGGACTCCAAGACTGGAGTGATGTGATCCCTTGTCCTTGTTCCAGTCAGGATTCGGGCAGCTGAATTTTGAACCAGCTGTAATTTATTTAGGGTAGCGTTTGAGACCCCGACCAGTAAAGCATTACAATAATCAATACGAGAAAACACAAAGATATCATTATCAGGTTTGAAGTAAGTAAGATCAGGATTTTTTTTATATTATATTAATATATTTTATATATATATATATATATATATATATATATATATATATATATATATATATATATATATATATATATATATATATATATATATATACACACACACACACACACACACACACACACACACACACACAGTATATATTCTGTGTGTCGACTCATTTTATATAAACTTTAAATAAAATCAAATAAAATACTTTTCCTACTATTTGCACTGGTACGGTATTGCATCCATCTACTTTTCATTCATTCATTCATTCATCTTCTACCGCTTATCCGAACTACCTTGGGTCACGGGGAGCCTGTGCCTAACTCAGGCGTCATCGGGCATCAAGGCAGGATACACCCTGGACGGAGTGCCAACCCATCTACTGTACATGTGAAATTGTGTCTTAAACTAACCGGCACTTCTGGCAAGTCTGGTGCAAAACTGAAGAATCTCAGGTGTCTCTCTACAAGACACTACTGCGTTAATTCCAGTCCACTAGTTTGACTGGATCTTCCGAGAACGGTAAAAGGTCCATAAATCAGGAATCATAGGAGCATAAAGACTTCACAACTCTGAATTTCATGACCTGAAACCCCAGTGAGAATCTACACAGCACATGTTCTACAATAAAGCTGTCTAAATGAAAGCTGAGCATGAATAACAAGATTCAGTTTTCTCTGCATGTGAGCCTTAAAAAAAAGAAAATCTAGATCCTTTAGTCTTAGAACGCTGACAGAGAAGTATGTAGAAAGGACATTATTTACTGTAGAGGGTCACCCAAATGAAGATGGGGTCCCTTCTGAGCCTGGTTCCTCTCAAGGTTTCTTCCCTCATGGCATATCAGGAAGTTTTTCCTTGCCGCCGTCTCCTCCGGCTTGTTCATTAGGGATAGGGAGATTATTTTTTATATAATATATTATATATATATATATATATATATATATATATACATACATACACAGTATTTTAAATTTTAAGTTAATATTTTTTAAATTAATTTTAAACTTTTATTGTATATTCATTCATTCATCTTCTACCGCTTATCCGAACTACCTCGGGTCACGGGGAGCCTGTGCCTATCTCAGGCGTCATCAGGCTTCAAGGCGGGATACACCCTGGACGGAGTGCCAACCCATCCCAGGGCCTTTATTGTATATATGTATGTATTTATTTTTATGCCTTTTTTTATTTTTTATTACATATTTATTTCTTTTTCCTCTCTCTTCTGTTTCCATACTTCTGTAAAGCTGTTTTGAGACAACAGGAATTAAAATGCGCTATACAAATAAATTGAATTTAAATTTGAAGTATAAAAAGGATGTTCTAGCATGAAATCTTTGCCATGACTGAGACTGCAGAAGTTCACGAGCTTATTTGTTATCTAGCTTCTAAGTTCCTGTGTTTCTGAGCTCTGACTATTGTGCTGAACTGGTTGTAACCTTTTACCTATATTCCCTTTCTACATTCCAAACTCTAGGGCAGAGAAGTGCAGCTACTGAAATGTAGTTATAATATCATGTGTCTAAAAAAAATAAATAACAGATCCAAATCAGCTACTGACTGATGTCTACATACAAATCCCGATTACACTTCTCATTATTCCAGACTTTTTTCTTTCTAAATACTAGGAAGAATTTCATCCATACATGCAACATCTCAAAGGCTCAAACAGCAGCTTTTGAGAGGTCCTGGGATTTGCAAATCTTTTAGTCACTATCTTCTTCTTTCTTGCGGCTTTTCCCTTCAGTGGTCGCCACAGCGAATCATCTCTTTCCACCTATCCCTATCTTCTGCATCCTCAACACTTGCACCCACTAGCTTCATATCCTCATTTATTACATCCATATACCTCCTCTTTGGCCTTCCTCTTTGCCTCCTGCCTGGCAGCTCCATGTCCTACATTCTCCTACCAATATACTCACTCTCCCTCCTCTGAACATGTCCAAACCATCTTAATCTCTCTAACTTTGTCCCCCAAACGTCCAACATGAGCTGTCCCTCTGATGTACTCGTTCCTAACCCTGTCCTATTTTGTCACTCCCAAAGAGAACCTCAACATTTTCAGCTCGGCTACTTCTATAATCATAAGAAAATGATTCTTCAACTGATCTTTAAGGGATTTTAACGAGTTCTTAGCTGTCACCATCAACTGTTTTAGTTACAGAGGAATCAGAAACGGTGTCAAGTGTAAATAGCGGGTCTTCCAATGTCTTCCAAACAAAAACTGTACTTATCCCGAAGAACCTAAGAAGATGAACGTGTCCTAGATTTTGTGTTATTTTACACTATTGGCCAATCAGAACAGCTCATCTAATCTTCCCACCTAACATCCGACACTGAATGTGAAACCAGGGCAGATACAAAATTCAATTCAATTCAATTTATTTGAAAGTAGATTTGCAGAAGTATGAAAACAGAATAAAAATTGTAAAGTTTAAAATGAAGTTACTATTTATCTCTAACATATATCTCTAATAAACAAGCCCGAGGTGACGGTGGCAAGGAAAAACTCCCTGAGACGTTAACTAGACTCCTATTCTGAGGGACACTGGACAATAAATAATGTACATTTGAATAATGTCTTTTCTACAACAATTTGTAGTTCAGTGGAATTAAGCAGCCAAGAGCTCCTGAGGAACTAATAGATCAGCACAATGATTACTCTCATGTATCTAAACATTTTTCTTTTAAAACTGCAGAACCTATCAATTTAGGGAATGAGAATGAGATCAGCCACTTCTTAAACTACAGTCACGTGCCCCAAACACCAGGAGAGCACAAAAATCAAGTTCATAGTACGTCTGTGTGCGCAGTGTTACGGTAACCGTGCGGCGTCACTCACGAGGTCCAAAGGTTAGGTGGCGTTAATCAAAGGCGTCACATAGCGCTCTTAAAGTACCAACATCCTACACAGAGCATCCAATAAAATTCACCCGACCGTGTGAACAACTATTTACACTATTTAGCAATCAGGTCAAGTTCATAAAGCACTATTATGTTCATGAAAGCCAACAGATGTAGAAATGAGTATAACGTGCATCAGGTGTTGTCCTGAAAGATAAATTTCCTTTCTGAAAAGATGACTATTTAATATGAAGCAACATGTGTAATAATTGCTTAATAGATTAGCAAAGCTAATAGAAACTCCAGACTATGAATCTACAGTGTTAAAGGTGAAGGCTAGGATTGAGGAAATGAAAAATATAAATATAATGATTTATATACACATATATAAGTGATCAGTTCTGCTTTATGCTTTATGCATCATAATTCTAACTGTATACTGACTAATAAAGGAGCAGCAAAAGAGAAGTGCTGCATTTAAATAAAAGGTTTAAATTATGTTTTTTATTGAAACATATTCAGGAAAAAAAAAAATTCGATTTGAGCTCATTATTTATAGACATAACTCAGATAATGGTGTGTAACAAAATGAGAAAAGTGTGCCTATGTTTAATGGACTCCACTTTGAGAACCGTAACCTTACATGTCATTTTAGGAAGCTGCATTATTTTGTCCGTGAACGTGTTTACTCACACTTCATACAAACGGTGATAAAATCAGTTGTCAGGTTAGACTTGAACATATCATTACACTCCAGGGAGTCAACAGGAACATTGTATCCTGCTGTGTTTAATTTCTCTCCTTGTTAGACCTTTCTCTCTTGTTCTCCCTCCCTCTCTCTCTCTCACCTGTGCAGGTCTAACTCCAGGTAAGGAAAGATGAGCTTCTCTTTAATCAGCTCCCAGATGACTCTGGTCATCTCATCTCCCTGCAGCTCCACAACAGATCCAGCCTTGATCTTCTGTGCCATTCTGGAGACTGAAAGAGAAAAACGCAGGATCTGATCAAACACAACACACTGCCACGGCTCACGCTCAACTCTGTAATGAATGAATCCTGTTCAGGTGAGGCTGCAGGACCTGTGACTCAGCATTTTTCTCTCTAACCCTACTGACAATGAGCAAAGGAGGAAGCTGGGTAGGTTGCACAACACCTCAGTGTGGTAGGAATTAGTAGAGTTTCTGTAAAGTTTTTTATTTAATAGAAACAAGCATACAGGCACAAGCAACATCAAGTGCACAATAAAGCACTAATTACTGTTGCAAATCTCCAAACTGGCCTAATAATAAGAGATGATAGCCATGACTGGTGACTGCAACAATATGAGTTACTCAAAAAAGACAAAGAATAAAATCTGATCAAATACACACACACACACACACACACACTCTCACACACACACACACACAAACCCATACACAAAAAAACACACAAACACACGATCTCACATACCAAAACACACACACACACTCTCACACACTCTCACACACTCACACACTCACAGTAATACCTCGGACATTTATGAGGTTATGTCCCAGAAGCCGTCACGAATCAGGAGGAATCGGTTTGTTTGGTTCGAGTCACTAAAAAATGCTTTTTTCTAAATAATGGCCAAATTTATTAAAGCATTTTAACTTAATATAAATCCGTAAATGCACGATGTATTACTGTGTATATATATAATTTATTAGTTTTATTAGGATGTGAATTGTTCACCCCATATGCTTATAGTTCATTGTTTACACACATCACCGGTCGTTCGGTTCAGGTTTCTATGAATCACTTTTGTGTTCGGTTCTTTATTTGTGTGTCATTCTATTCATAAACTGATCCATTCGTTATTAGCAAACCGGCATTGACTCTTCCGGTAAACACACAAGCTCAGTTTATAACATTAAAACACAACAAATCGACTCGGGTCCTCAATACAAAATGTCAATACGTACCTTAACTTCAAAGATCGAGTATAAATAATCAGAAAGATGAACTGAAGATAAACTCAGCTGTTGCTAAGGTTATTATACATCAGACTGAAAGACGACTTGGCAAGTGGGCGGGTCTTGTACTGATCTGATCCTTTGATTGGCCAATACGTGGCGTCTGCAGACCAACCCCCGACCAATCAGAGGTAAATCGGAACTAAATTAGACCACTTAATCCCGCCCACAGCATCCGCCTTTAGGGTAGAAGGTTATGGCGTTATATAAACAATCACTTTTACAATGTTTACACGTGATTGTACAAAGTGTTCCTCGGTGATATTACTAGCAATTGTTGACACACACAAAAAACCATAATGCACGTATGCCATATACAAAGAGGCAATTATGCATAATCAGGGACAAAAATGACAGAATGGTATATAATCTGGGGAAACCTGACCTCCTCCCTAAAGCCCATCTAGATAGACTAGGCATGGTCTCTTTGTACCAGAGAGTTATGTAAAGTCGCCACGCCTAGAGCATTGGTTCAGCAGATAATACCATCTCATAACATGTATAGGCTTACATAAGGTTCAGTCCCAATCTTCACCAGTTTTTGGTAATCCTTTGGAAACCTTCCGGTTCTGGAAACTTTCAAACTCAAACCTTATCTAATGGTTAAATGGCAATCGACAAGAAACAGTGGTTCAAAGATAGTACAATTAATTGGTAAAAGATGAACTACAAGACTGCAACGCACACTTAAAACAGCATACAATATAATTGGTGCCCCCCCTGCCCACTCCCCAGGACTTGTACCTTACAAGAACCAGAAACCGGCCAGGAAAAATCACTACTGACCCTTCACACCCTGGACACAACCTCTTTCAGCTCCTCACTTCTGGCAGGAGCTACAGAGCTTTGTTTACTAAAACTGTCAGCCACAGGAACTGTTTCTTTCTTCAGTCCATCACCCTGATCAACAACTCACCATAATTATATTCCCTGTTTCATATCTATAAGTGCTGCATTATCAGAACTGTCAGTCATTACATCATCCGTATATATTACACACACTACTGCTGCTGCATATTGTTCAAAAAGCACAATATTGCACAGTACTGTTATTTGCACTACCATGCACTTTATGTACATAACTGATCTGTCATATATTCTGTATTCATATTTAATACTCGTACTGTTTATATTGTATCTCATCGTCTGTATTGTCTTGTCTTGTATAGTATAGTGTTATTTATGTCTGTATTGTCTTGTGTAGTTTGATTGGTCTTGTATTTTATAGTATAGAGTTATTTATGTCTGAATTGTCTTGTATAGTCTGTATTGTCTTGTATAGTATAGTGTTATTTATGTCTGTATTGTCTTGTCTTGTATAGTATAGTGTTATTTATGTCTGTGTTGTCTTGTGTAGTCTGTATTGTCTTGTCTTGTATAGTACATTTACAGCATTTGGCAGACACCCTTATCCAGCGCGAAGTACAGAAGTGCTTAAGTCTCTGTCATTGGATACTTTAACTCTGGTTCACTAAGTAACATACTTAAGATACCATGAGTTTAAAACATTGTTCAAAGTTTATGAATTAATTTTTATTTTTTTTAAATGCACCAAACAGGGAAAGAAGTGCTAGTTGAAGTCTTTCATGAATAAGTAGGTCTTCAATCGTCATTTGAAAAAAGCCAGAGACTCAGCTGTCCGGACCCCTAGGGGAAGTTCATTCCACCACCTTGGTGCCAGAACAGAAAAGAGTCATGTTGTATACTTACCTCTTACGCTGAGAGATGGTGGAACCAGTCGAGCAGTGCTGGTAGATCTGAGGGTGCGGGGTGAAGTGCGAGGAGTAATGAGGGCTTTGAGGTAAGAGGGAGCTGGTCCGTTTTTGGCTTTGTAGGCAAGCATCAGTGTTTTGAATCTGAATCGCAGCAGCGGGGTGGTATGCATAGTATAGTATAGTGTTATTTATGTTTGTATTGTCTCGTATAGTCTGTCTTGTCTTGTATAGTATAATGTTATTTATGTCTGTATTTTTGAGAGTCACAAACAGCTGGAACCAAATTCCTTGTGTGTGTCAACACACTTGGGCAATAAACCTGATTCTGATTCTGATTCTGATCAACAAAAGTTGCTGTTAGATTCTTAGTCATTAGGCACTGTTGCTGATCATAAGGGATCAAGGCTAAAAGTATGCACACACCTGACCATCATAGCCAAATGCATTTATTCCCCAAACTGTTAGAAGCTCACAGCTGTACAGGATGTCATTCTGTTGTAGTATTAAGATTTCTGTTTATGGAAATGAATAGGCCCAAACCTGTTCCAGCATGACAATGCCCCTGTGCACAAAGTGAGCTCCATGGAGAGACAGTTGGTTAAAGCTGGAGTGAAAGAACTCGAGAGCTATTACCTTAACCCCAACGAACACCTTGGGGATGAACACCGAGTGCACCCCAGACCTCTTAACCCAACATCAGTGTCTGACCTCACTAATGTCTTGTAGATCACAAATTCCCACAGCCATGCTACAAAATGAGCTCATGTAATATAATATAATATAATATAATATAATATAATATAATATAATATAATATAATATGTGCCCTGCGATGGGTTGGCACTCCGTCCAGGGTGTATCCTGCCTTGATGCCCGATGACGCCTGAGATAGGCGCAGGCTCCCCGTGACCCGAGGTAGTTCGGATAAGCGGTAGAAGGTGAATGAATGAATATATTATAATATAATATAATATAATATATAGTATAATATAATATAACATAATGTTATCTGAATTATGAAATCTGAACTAGATCTCAGAAACAAACCAGCCAAAACCCAAATGAAAACGTCACCAGAACATCATGAGGCACAGATTATCAGGGATTATAAAACAGTCCATTATACAGTATGTTTATATTATATTATATACGGGAAGTCGTGGTTAGAGGGTTTGACTCCTAACCCTAAGCTTGTGGGTTCAAGTCTCAGGCCGGCCACGACTGAGGTGCCCTTGAGCAAGGTGCCGAACCCCCCCAACTGCTCCCCGGGCCCTGCAGCAAAAATGGCTGCCCACTTCTCCGGGTGTGTGTTCACGGTGTGTGTGTTCACGGTGTGTGTGGTCACTGCTGTGTGAGTGCACTTTGGATGGGTTAAAAGTACGGATTTTTGAGAAATGCTTCAGAAAACTGAGTCGGGCCGAAAACTAAACAAAAATCAAAACAAACGTGTAGCCAATGAGCAGAAAGGGGCGGGGCTTGTCAATATGCGGCGGAGAGAGTGTTCAGTGCGCATGTGTGACATTAGCAGAAAGCGGTTTTAACATTGACGTGGAGGATAAAAACAAAGAAAGAAAGCGAAGAAAGGCTTACGATAAGGTCAGAAGTAGGACGTGTTAATATAGGATCAGCTTTCCAGCGCTGGAGAGAACTGAAGGAGCAGGAAGTTGGTGCATATTCACAGATTGGAGTTTCCTGAGTCAATAACTCCTGAGCTAAACACTGTTACTACACAAATAACACCTCTTTTCTATCGTAGTAATGTAGAGACGCAGCTACAACCGTGTTTTGTGTAGTAACAGTGTTTATCTCAGGAGTTATTGACTCGGGAAACTCAACTTTACTGAAGACGCCGAGGCGCTTTTTTCCTTCTCGATAGGTGAGTAACGTTGGTTTTGTTTTGTTACACAGAACTAATATATGCCTTTGTCCTTTACATGATTATACTTGTGTGTCATTTTTGCTTGTTTGTTTATCTGCAATCGTATTGTTCTTCACTTCAGCTATGATAAAGACACATTTCTTTCCATCAGTTGCCTGGGTTACTTATGTATGTGTGGGCGGAGCTATCGATACAGGGGTGGGACCCGTTTGGGTTAGGGGCGTGTTTGTTTTGGTGATTTTATATGTCAACATTGGCTTTCAAAAATCGGAGACCCTGCCTTTAAATGCAGAGAACGAATTCTGAGTATGGGTCACCATACTTTTGCCGTATGTCACGTCATATCGCAGCCCCTTTGAGCCACAGCCGACGTTTCTTTGTATGACCGGAAGATGGCGCTATTTCACAGGTTTTTCCAATAACGCGCGCACTTAAATGGCACAAAAGGTGCTATGAATGCGCGTGGCGCGGATCCCTGTACATTATTGTAGTAGTGTTGTGTTCCTTTGCCCAACAATACCGTGCAACTGTGGAGAGTTGTAAGGAATAAAACACATCTCACAAGTGCCATTTGCAGTCCATGTGTGATTATATGCACGACCGTTTTTCCTCCTCCCAAAAAAAACCCCAGCTCAATTTTATTTCCCACAATTCCACAGAGACTGGATGTAATAAGAGCAGTGTATTGTGCTGCACGGTACATGAATAGACGGCTATTGTATAACAGATTTATTTCCTAGACGAACAGTAAATTCGATGCAAATAAAATTGTGTGAGTAATGTGAAATGTAAACAAAAGCTGTTTTCATTGATGCGCAATGCATCATTAAAACTAGCTGAACTTCATGCTCTTCCACTGTGTTTAGTGTAGAAACAAGTGCAATTCATACAGGGTCTAAACAGTGTAATAGACAAAGCCGGTGTGTGTGTATATATATAATATACACCTCCCTGTCCTGCGACCGTGCACAAAAAGCGCCCGCCGCTCCCCCAAGCCTTGATCACGTGACTTGACATCTGCTGGCACTGGCAACCAAAGAAAACCAAGCAACACACAAGGAGGAGATGAACAGCATCCTACTGCTGCCACTTTCCACTGCTGAGACTGTCAGGAGTCTGGTCTGTCCCTTTGGCGCGCGCGCTGCTTTTTCAACTCCAACCTGCTGCTTTAAAAGCCCTTAAAGAGCTTTAAGGGAACTTTAACATTTACTGGTTTATTTTTGTTGTTGCTGCTGAGTTGATGCTCTAAAGGAGAGAGCATGCTTCATTTGTGTTAAGGGGTTGGCATGTGCGCTGCCCCGCCGCCGCTGCCAAACTGGAGGGTCGCGGTTCGCGCATCGGGGCGCTCCTGCAGGGGCTGGGATGCGCGCCCGGTACCTCCCGATTCCTTTCAGGCTTCGGCGCTGAGCAGCAGCGCCCGCAGGAGTCGAGCAGGGCTGCGAGGAGCCGCTCCACACGGAGCAGGATGCCGGTGATGAGGGGACTTCTCGCCCCGCAGAACACCTTCCTCGACACGATCGCCACGCGCTTCGACGGCACCCGTGAGTAGCGCGCAACCGCACGAGCGTTTCAGCTTCCACACACTGGCCTTGTCCAAGCTTTCCGCAGCGTTCACGTTCCAAATAAACATGATATTAAATGCAAACACTGAGCTACGCACCGCCTTTAGTGTGCGCTCTCACAGATACATGTACCAAACTGTACTTTTCCAGATCATTCAGACTGTACCATCAAAGAAACAGCTTTTATATATATATATATATATATATATATATATATATATATATATATATATATATATATATATATATATATATATATATATAATTTTTGCTTGGGGAAGATTTTACAATTTGAGCTATTTTTATGTGACTTCATTTCATTTCTTTCAGATTAAATCATGTTATTTTTATTGGACCACCTCAGAGACGAGGAAAAGTACAGTTTGTTGTCTTCTGGGTGTTCACCATGTGCCTGTGGTTGTTTGTGTCACTTTGCTAGTCTTTATTATAATAATAATAATAATAATAATAATAATTATTATTATTATTATTATTATTATTATTTGTCTGGTATATATTATTTGTCATTGTCTGGTATATATTATTACTGTTGTTAATAATAATAATAAAAAAAAAATAATAATAATAATGCAATTATTATTATTATTATTATTAACAATAGTAATAATGTATACTAGACAATGGCATTTCACTGATATAGGTCAGCATGTTTGGCAAAATATTCACTTAAACTAAAATAAATCTATTACATAGCCTCATTTTTCTTACGTCGCTTCCACAGAACGCAGAAGACAAAGTATAAACTGTTCCCCATGTGTCCTATAATACTGCATCCATCTTCAGTGTAAAGCCTGAATTCCTCTGTGCTGGTGACAAAAGACGACGTGGCCTCTCTTTAACAGCACACACAGTATTTTTGCTGTCGCAAGCTGTTCCTCTGTCCTGTGTGTGTATACTAAAGAGAAGCAGGTGCATGTGCCAATCAGCTTTAGCAGCTTGATTGTTACTAGAAGCAGCTCTCATTGTTCCTGATACTTTGTTCTTTATTCTTGCTTGAAGAATCTTTTTTTTTTTTGCTGTTTCTCAGAATAGAAGCCCTGCAGGAAAGAAAAGAATACATTTTCTTGTCGAGTAATTTAGTGAGCAGATGGTCTGAGTAACCAGACGGGTGTGTGCAGGGTGGAAGGTGTTGAGAGGGCACTTCTGGGGGAGAGACCGGCTGCTTCCTAAACCGTGTAGTACTGTACTAATTAACACATCTGAGCAGTACAAAACCAGTGCTTTGATGACCTTGTAACATATTTTGATGTTATTTATTATATGTGCATTTTGGCTTCAATTGCAGTGCAGTAGCTGCTTTGGGCTGTTTACAGTACATTGAAACATATTTTGTGTGAAGCATGATGTTGGTAGCTCAGTGGTGATGGTGTTAGTCTGCTGATCAGAAGGTAGTGAGTTTGATCCAAAGGTCCGTAAAGCTGCCACTGCTGGGCCCCTGAGCAAGGCCCTTAACCCTCAATTGCTCATTTGTATAAAATGAGATAAAGATGTATGTCACCCTGGGTAAGGGCTTCTGCCAAATACCCTAAATGTAAATAGATAAAAAGTTCTACCAGCTCTGAATCTCTGGTTTGAGCTCTGATCTTGAGCTCAGGTTACTGGCTGTAATTCCTCTGTGCTCTCTGTTTTCACAGACAATGTGAATTAGCTCTGATACGTTAATTTCCCCTAGATGCAAATGTGTGTATGCATGATGCCTTGTAATATCTGGTCTCCAATCCTACATTTTCTAAAAAAACAAAAAGCTCAAACAACACACGCGCACGTACACACACACACGCAGCATGCCAAAATCTCATGTCAAATGTTTTGTCATTAAACAGTGTTTAAGTTCGGGATACTTTCCTGCACTGAAACGTTTCTGACTAAAGTGAATCAGTATTCATCGTGTATTTTTCATTGTACTATCTGCTCACCAGAGGGTGCTGGATTGGCATCAGTAATGTGAAAAGTTTCCAGTTTTAGAGCTCAATCCACATTTGTCTAACTTTCTTACATGTGAAGCAATGCAGTGTTACTCAGATTAACAAGCTCGCTGAAACGCACCACACAGGGAGAGCTAGGAAGCAATGGAAATGAATGCGTATGGTTCATTAGCATGACAATAAAACTGATTAACTTATAGATTGGTGAGTTACGCTGCTTTTTATTGTCCCATACTGACAAAGCTTTTGTTAATTAGTAGTTAATAAACAATTACAGAATTCTGAGAATCAGTCATTTGGATGATGGGATTTTTGAATGATCATTTTCAAGTTTCCTTTATGTATTTACAGTCGTGAGTTTTTATGGCATGACTGATAGCTCCTGTGAGAACAGTCCCATTTAGCCATGTTAGTATAATGCATCGTGAGTATAGCTGCATAGCCGGTGTATTGAATTTAACCACATTTCGGCTCCATTTTGAAGCTGATTGTTGAGTGAGTGTTCTCTAAACCATTTATGTGGCCCACTCTGTTGATAAGCGCTCAATAAAGTGGGAAATAACAGACCAAGAGGAAGATCCCATCTTAGCCCTGGCTGGGTCTGCTCTTCTTATCTGTCCACAAAGATATACTCGTCATCTCTGCTTACTCTGAGATATATATATATATATATATATATTCACACACACACACACGTGCACACACACACGTGCACACACACACACACACACACACACATACACAAGTCACGACCCAACGTATTGGTAACGAATCTTATCAGTACCAAGCTCACTTATTCAACATGATGCCACACTGATCTGTTACAACAGAGAGGGCACCATGACATTAAGATACGAGATTCATCAAATGCGCAGCTCAAAACTACCTTTTGTATAACTGCAGATCATTATCTGAGGTGATTCTGCTGTGAACAGGGAGGCTTGCCAGCTTAGCTCTGGTAGGCCTGCAAGTTTTTTTGTCACTGATGAGTCTCAGCGTTCTGCCAGCCTCACCCACACATTCACACATTGCCTAAAGCTCTACAAACAAGTTTTCCTACCAAGCAGCCATCTATAACTGTGAGCAATAAAAGATCAGAAAAAGATCATGACCCGTAAAGGGCGTGCTGCCACACATTACAAATTGAGTCCTTTAGATTTACCCTGTGATGGATTGAGAGATTGAAGGCTTTGAAAACCGGAGAAGATTTAGAAGAGCGAAGCGTTGTTCATGTAAGGAACAGATTAATAATAAGCTTTGTCAGCATGAGAAGATGCAGAAAATGAGTTAGTCAAGAGGTGAATGTTGTGTGTCTGAAATCATGTCTCCATTCAAAAAACAGCCATTAAGAACTAACCGCTACGTATTACAGTTAAAACAATGTTGTGATTGCAGCTGCAGATCAATAATGCATGAATGTGCTCAAGGTGGAACTGGTGGAAACCAATCTTTTCCTTTTCATGTAGGTTTCTTTTCATCTATATTGAGACCAGTCTTCCAGCTAGAGATATAGCATTCTGCTCCATGTATTTAACCCCCAACCCTGATTCCATTCATCCATCAAGGCAGGATGATTACCATGGAGTCAAAAAAAAAAAAAAAAAAAAAAGCGAAAATGTTTACCACCACCCTTAAGACTGAGGCTCGTTCAGAGTGATCAGTATAATTCGGAGTGCATAAACAGAGGCCGCACCCTTCTCGAAGTGCGCACACTCAGCTAATTATACACCTCCAGCAGCTCTCATTGTAATTAACTCCCGCCAGTGTCAAGAATGCATTGTGGCCTCTTGGCTGTCAGCGCAGAGCTTGAACAACACGTTACCACTGCTCAAAAGCTGGAAGTTCTCCAGACGGACTACAAGGAACGACTTAGAGCAATGATGAGAAATGTGTTCAGTTCAGTGAGTTAGCTTTGTGGAATCGTAGCCATGCACCAGGGTCTCATTTATTGACATCTTAGCATAGCTTTTCTATCGTTGGTAGTCATTATGACAAAAAAGATCAGTAGGCATTAGTTGGAGTTTCTGTAAGAATAATAACATCTGTTTTTTTCTGTACTGCATAGTAAATTGCTTGGTGAGGCAACTGTGCAATAATATAATTAGACAACACAAAAAGGCACAGAAACACTTACACTTGTACTTTCATCCAGCAATATCACTTGTCTGGCACATGGTTAAGATATACTTGGAGTTTAAAATAAAACGTTCAGCTCCCACGGTATGAAAATGCAATAATATTATGCAATAATGAAATATTTCCCATTATGTTTGGGTCACTATATTCTGGTTAACATCTGACAATGACATGCAATTGCAGCGATACTTGATAAAAACAAAGCAGTGATATTTGTCTCTTGACATTTGACATGTTGTCCCTGCTAGAATCTACCTAGTGCAAATATAATCACACCAACAACATAGCTAGCATTTGTGCTGTCTTAAGGGTTAAAAAATAAACTGCCACTTTTGTCAGATCTCTCAAATCTCCTAAATGTTCTTTTTTTTTCAATTTGATCAATTTTCTTAGTGATCCCAGTATTGGGGACACGGTGGCTTAGTGGTTAGCACGTTCGCCTCACACCTCCAGGGTTGGGGGTTCGATTCCCGCCTCCGCCTTGTGTGTGTGGAGTTTGCATGTTCTCCCTGTGCCTCGGGGGTTTCCTCAGGGTACTCCGGTTTCCTCCCCCGGTCCAAAGACATACATGGTAGGTTGATTGGCATCTCTGGAAAATTGTCCGTAGTGTGTGATTGTGTGAGTGAATGAGAGTGTGTGTGTGTGCCCTGTGATGGGTTGGCACTCCATCCAGGGTGTATCCTGCCTTGATGCCCGATGACGCCTGAGATAGGCACAGGCTCCCCGTGACCTGAGAATAGTTTGGATAAGCGGTAGAAGATGAATGAATGAATGAATGATCCCAGTATTAGAAAAAGGTGAAGCAACGGTTTTGTTCTTGTTTCCATATTGCCACAAAACACGCACAATGTGTGCTGCTGATGTGCAACATCTGTCCTGACCCCACACATCCTAACCCAAGTTTCAGACAAAGCAAATAAACTTCAGACCATAAGCAAAAAGCATTGCTTATTAATGGGGAATGCAGGCAGAGACTGTAAAGGTGCCACAGATGACAAAACCCCCAGTTGCTGAAGCCATGAGTGCACTTTAAAGTGGCCGACAGGTCGTAGATCAGATTTTTTCAGAGGAACAAGAAAACAATAGTTTAGAAAAGAAGGTATCTGAAGAGGAAGATGGGGATGACTACATCCCAGAGCACGATGCATCATCTTCACATGAAAAGGCTGAACATTTTTGTTAAACAACAGGAAAATTATATGACAACCAAGGAATGTCATAAAATGTCATAAACATGACCCCAGAGCATGAAGGTGTGCAGTTGCCCATGCCCACAGCATTGTCTTAACATGTTCATCACACCATCCATTGAGAAAATCATCCTGAATGACATAATGTCAGAATGGAAGGACGATTGTTTCTGTGCCTCGGTGCCACTGAAAGTTTTTCACCCTTTATCAAGAATGCTACGAAGTTATGAGCTACCAAACATGGAAGAAACAAACTGTTGGCCATAACAGAGGTCTGGGAGAAGTGGCTGGAGCTTCTGCCATATCTCTACAATGCTGGGCTTGAAGTGACTGTGGAGAGTGTGAATGTATTTAACGTTGTTAATATGTATTGCTGTATTCATGTATCTGATTGTTTTCTGTGATACTGATACTGATAAGAGCTTGCTGTCCTTTCTGTATGTGTACGCTCAGCACGCCAGCAAAGAATGGCATCAAGATATCGGTGGCATGTGACACACATTCAAGCTGTGTGTGGAAGATGTAAAGTCTACACAGGGAAGCCAACCAGTGGAGGCTCAGAGAAGAACAAGGGGATGTGGTATGTGCTTGATGTGGCAGATGGACTGAGGCAAATGTGACAATTTCTTCACTGCTGAAGATGAAGAGCATCGTGGAACAAGCCTGAACTACTTCTCTACGGGGAGATACGTCTTCTCATCAAAGTTTGACTCCACCTTTACCACCAATACTCCTAAATAGGAACAAGCCAGCCATCATCGTAGACTACAGCCACGAGATCTACTCTACCTGGATTCCTGATGAGCGCAACAACAGGAGCATGTTCCTAGCTGGAGAAGCTTGGAAAGCCACTTTCCACCCAATACAGTCAAATAAAGGAGCACCTCCCATAGCCACTTGGTAAAGCCGATCAGGGGCTGAATCTTGTCCTCATCCACCCGAGGCTGCAGCTGGGGCATGTGAGAAGAGAAGATGCCAGTTCTACCTACCAAAGAAGGACTGTTAGACAAATACTATCTGTAAATTCCATGCACACACTGGCATACTGTACTACATGTGCTCATTAGAGTTGAACTTCACATCAGTTATCTTACTTTATTCTTATTTATTGTTCTTGTCTGTACAACTTGTCGGTGCCGGCAGTGGCTCAGAAATTGATATTATTAAGTATTTTGCAGAGGGGGGCACGGTGGCTTAGTGGTTAGCACGTTCGCCTCACACCTCCAGGGTCGGGGTTCGATTCCCGCCTCCACCTTGTGTGTGTGGAGTTTGCATGTTCTCCCCGTGCCTCGGGGGTTTCCTCCGGGTACTCCGGTTTCCTCCCCCGGTCCAAAGACATGCATGGTAGGTTGATTGGCATCTCTGGAAAATTGTCCCTAGTGTGTGATTGTGTGAGTGAATGAGAGTGTGTGTGTGCCCTGCGATGGGTTGGCACTCCATCCAGGGTGTATCCTGCCTTGATGCCCAATGACGCCTGAGATAGGCACAGGCTCCCCGTGACCCGAGGTAGTTAGGATAAGCGGTAGAAGATGAATGAATGAATGAAAAAAGTATTTTGCAGTTCTAAACAGTACAGTATATCATTACAGTGCTGTTTCATGCTACAGAACTCATATTTACACCTATGCACTAATACTTCACTGTCTGTAGTCACATTGCAGTTCTGCTCCATCCTGTACATCCTGTTACATATTTTCTACCAGTTATAACTGTATATAACTCTTCTTTGCTTTGCTTTGCTTACCCTAGTTTACATTCGTTTACGTGTATATCGTCGCTGTCAGGCGGAATCCTCGTATCTCCAAAACAGTTATTTTTCAGGAAATTAAAAAAAACGCCGTACCTTATCTGCAGTGCACAGGGTTTAGTCCGCGTTGCAGTGGATTGTCTTGCGCTAAATTCCTGTCCTCAGATGAGCACCAGGACTAGCGGGGGTCAAGATTTTTTTTTCTTTGAGCCCAGTGTTTTGAAGACATTTACCTCAGAAGACGTGTTGATTCGTTGCGACTCTGCGAATCTCTCCCACGGAGTGAGGAAGAGGTGGACAGTTGAAGTGTCCAATGGAGTTATGAGATTTGCACTCAAGCTATTTTCAAGACTTTAGATTGGTTAATAACTTGTAAGAATAACAGACCCACGTGGGGACTGACCAATAGCATCGATATGTGAAAAAATATGAAATTGACCAAATTTGGACATACGAGGTTTCCGCCCGACAGCGACGATTTGTAAATTGTATATTTATATTAACTGCACACACACACAGTATATTCCTTGGTTACTCTTGTACATACAATGCACATAATGCACACATTTGACCTATATATATATAAAATATTTTTTTAGATATATTGGACAAATAGCACATAACTTTTTTACATATACAGACATATTTACCTACACTGGTTCCTGTATGACAATAAAGTTTTACCTATCTATCTATCTATCTATCTATCTATCTATCTATCTATCTATCTATCTATCTATGCAATAACTTTAGCAATAATAATAATAATAAACCTCATCTTTAATAAAGAAAACAAATATAGGACAAGGGGAGTATACATAATGTTACCGGCTTAACTTTCTTTCAGAATTTCTTCCACTTTTCTTATCGTGAGCGTCATCTCAGGATCCCAGGACACGACATAACAGCGTAAACAAACATGATCATACAACATGTTTTTACTTTCTAGATCAGTTCCTATACTCACAGATTTCTTCTGACTGATCAAACCTTGGCTGTTAAGACACTTAGCTAGAGAGATCGTGTGTGCAGATCTGGAGCTGTTTGGTGTTTGGTGAGCTGAAGTGTTTTGGATGCACTTCGCACAGACGGGCTGCTTTTACACGCTGCTCAGTTCAGCATCGCACCCAAGTTTGAATCACAGCATGTTAAAGTGACATGTTCGTACTTAACCGTGTCACACAGCCAACTCAACACAATACACAAACACAACAGCTTCACAAGACTCTCCTCGATTGTCACTGAGCAGATATTTGAAATAAACGTATTTTTCTGGCTGTGGGGGGTGGGGGAATAGGGGGCAGGGGCTACTTTCTTCCAACGTGAATGCATGATTCATATTGATCAGATAATGTGCTCTTAAAGGACACAAATGTACAGATACAGATATAAGGTGCACATCAGACAGATTTAAAGGGCATTGGGTTGAGACCAATCATAAAGGATGTAACATCGAACGTCATTTTCTGTGCTTGTGGGACAAAGAAAGACCACATACTATACATTATAGTCTATAGCATGTAGATTCAGCACTTAACACCTCTAAGGCACACACACACACATCAGTGAACACCCCAACAGTCACATACACACCTTTACACATATCATTAACACCTGTAACACATACACACATCAATAAAAACTCATAACACACACACATTAGTGAACACACCTAACACAGAGACATATCACTATACACACCTTCACACATATCATTAACACCTCTAACACATACACACATCGATTAAAAACTCATAACACACACACACACATCAGTGAACACCCCAACGGTCACATACACACCTTTACACATATCATTAACACCTGTAACACATACACACATCAGTGAACACACCT